>NC_081542.1:38234334-38313059 GCF_901000735.1 Corylus avellana
GAGAAAAATGAGCTCATGGAAGTCATCTCTTAAAGCATTTGTGTGCTATTAATGAAAATCTATTTTATTGTGACTATTTGGTTTATTCCATTAATATTTAGCATGATAGATTAATACATGTAAATCTTGGCTACATTAAGGGAATGAAAAGAAATTAGAATATTAGAATAAATGATGAATGCTATGATTGTCATTTTTGGGCTATTCACCAAAGTGTGGGGGGAAGCCATTATTTTGTTTGTCACATTTATAAGCATTGTTTGGAGTACCTCGAAGTGTGGGGGTGTTTGTCAAATGTTATGTTACTCAAACTTAAAATGTAGAAACTTGGTTTTAAAAACCTATGATTGTGATTTTATTGGTTTTGTATGTAATAGTTCATGCTATAGATTCCTTATTATCAAAAGTGATGTTTTAGATTAAAATACTATTATTGAATCTAAAAATGCTATTTTTCTTGAGCATGTGTTTCCTTTGAAAAATAAGGAAAAATTATTTCATAAATTTTCTGTTGCTTCTAATAAATTGTTGATGATGTACAAGAATTGAGAAGAAGCAAAGGAGCTAGAACGGAAGGAATCTCGGTAATGATTTTATTGTTTATATTATTGATGATGATCTGACATGTTATGATGAAACAATTAAATCTCTAGTTGATGCATTTTTTGGTTAGAAGCTATAAATAATAAATTGGAATAAATTATGTCTAACAATGTTTGGGAACTCGTTGAGTTACCTTCTAAGACCAAATCAATTGGTTATAAATAGGTGGTTAAGAATAAGCTTAAACCGGATGATACAATAGATAAGCATATGGTAGACTTGGTAGCTAAAAGCTACAAGTAAATGCATATGTTGATTATTTGATACTTATTTTCCGGTTACTAAAATTGCATGTATTGGAATGTTATTTGCCATTGCTTATATTTATAAACTTGTTGGACATCAAATGGATGTCAAAGTTATTTTTCTAAACAATGAAGAGATTTATATGGAGCTGCCCAAGGGACTAGTAATCCCCGGTATGGATTAAAACAAGCTCCTAAACAATGGCATGAAAAGTTTGACAAGGTGATATTGTTTAATTTATATTTGATTAATGATGCAAGTAAATGCATAGCAAGTTTTACAATAATGAATGTGTCATTATTTGTTTATATTTATGACTTGCTTATTTTGTGAACTAACATTGATGTTGTGCATGAAGTTAAAAGATTTCTTGCATCTAATTTTGATAGGTAAGACATAGATAAAGCGAATGTCATGTTGGACATTAAGGTTATTAGAGATAATTATTACATTATTTTATCTCAGATATATTATGCTCGAAAGATGCTTAAAAGATATGAGCACTTTGATTATCCGCCTATGTTTACACCATATGATTCAAAAATATATTTGGTTAAGAATCACGGTGATTGTGTTTTGCAAGAAAAATTTGCACAAATCATTAATAGCTTGATGTTTTGACAAACTGTATATGCCTTGATATATATTACATATATTGTTAGTAGATTGAGTAGATATACTCATAATCATGGTATTGAGCATTGAGATGCTATCTCTAAATTGTTGAGATACTTTAAAGGCACAATTAATTTTGGTTTGTCATGTTGTGATTATCTGTTATTTTGAAAGGATATTGTGATGCTAACTGGATTTTTGATTCAGATAAGCAAAGCCTACTAGTGGCTATGTGTTTACTTTGGCTAAAAGAGTTATCTCTTGGAAGTCCTTAAAAAAGAATTGCATAGCAAGGTTTACTATGGAGTCAGAGTTAATTGCCTTGGAGAAAGCAGAAACTGAAGATGAATGGCTAAGAACCTATTGGTTAATTTATTTGTCTTTATAAGCTAACACAGTTCCACCTATGTGTTTATTGTGATTTTCAGGCTGCCAAAGCTCGAGCAAATAATTTATAATAAGAAAGTGCACAATATTGTGAGGCAGCTTATTGAGACCGGTATATGTCCATGGACTTTGTGAGGTCATAAAAGAATTCTGCAGATTCTTTGACCAAGCCACTAGCAAGAAGGCTAGTGAGAGAAGCATCGAGGGAAACGAAGTCACAAGTGAAATGAGATATGGTACTGTCAATTTATGTTTATTAACTATCTTGTTGAAAAGATTAGTTATGAGTCCATCCCTATGGTGTAAGACAGTACAAGATGCAGAGTGATTAAGGATGAGCTTAAAGCTCTTAATGGATCCATAGTCCCTACATGTTGGGATGGGGTGTTTCCTGCACACACTCTTGATGGATACCACCTATATGAGTGTGGAGGTGCTATCTCCTATGAGACTTGGGTAGGTCTCTAGAGCGCTCATGAAAGCCATTTTATGGTGTAATAACAAAAGATGCAGAGTGAGTAAGGATGAGTTTAAAACTCTTAATGGGTCCATAGTCCCTACTTGTTGGGATGTGATGTTCTCTGCACACATTCTTGATGGACGCCACCTATGTGAGTGTGGAGGTGGTGCCGCCTCCTATGAGACTTTGGCAAGTCTCTAGAGCACTCATGAAGCCCAGAGGCGCATGGCCTGTATAAGGCGCCAACCCATTATAGAACAACCCAATTTTCTTTATTTGATTTTAACTGACTTTTGTTTATTTGATTTGATTTAATTTTTTGTTTTTGGAGAAAGTTATGTGGATGATAAGTTTGTTTAACTTGTGGATTTGGTTAAAAGAGTTTAACTCTACCACGATTCATTAAGTTCCTACTTATTTATCTTAGATGCAGTTAAAACTTTCAGATACCACATCGATGCATACTTTCAATCTCCTTTATTCTATTGTTTGTAACATGTGGGGATTGTTGTAATATATGTGTGTTACAAACAAATTGTTTTCTTGTTTTCTTTTTCCATAAGCCCTTTTATTCTTTGTTTGATATTTGCTAGTGGCTTCTTTGAGAAATAATTTTTTGTGACCGTTTGGTCATTAAGGGCATTGAGTTTCTCCATACGTTGATTTTCACTTTTATTGTTTCTAGCCGTTGGCCATTAACAATTCCATGGTTTTAATTGTTCAACAGTTTTGACCTTTGACATTAACAATGTCTAATGATTTTTTATGGTTTCCAAGCATTTTTTACCGTTTGGTCATGAAGTCATTCAAGGCTTTGGATATTAAAAGATTATCTTTAAGAAGGAAAACGTGAGCTTCATTTCTATATATTAAGCCAACCTTCTTGTCAATAAAAATACACAAAAGAGCATTTGAGATATATATATATTATTTCTATGTTTTCAATTATGTATTTGTTGTTCTCAAAAAAAAAAAGATTTGGGTTGTTCTATTACTCTTCGTTATTGGAAGTGCGTCCTTAACGAAGGTAGACGCTATAGTCTAATCCTGGGAGGTTGCGTGTCAAAGGATCCGATCGCACCGAGTTATTCACTCCGGGAGGCACGAATCAACCTTTAAGGACAACGCTCTTGCGTGATTCTATAGCATTGTGAGATCTTTCTATACTCTATTTTCATCTATTGTATTTTATTTATTTTATTGTTAATATTCATATTGTAATTATTTTATATCAATGAGAATTTGTGCACCATCCAAAATTATTTCCAACAATTCCCTCTCAAATCCTTCCTTCATGCATGTACCATAGGCCTCTCCTTTATTGCAAAGAGGAGAGAGGCATGACATGGCTACAAGGGTCGAGAATTATTCTCTCTCCCATTCCTGCCAAATAGGAAAGTTCAATTACTGGTTGAAATATCTGATTACTACTCACACAATAGAATGAACATGAACTAATTTTCCTTCTCCACCAGAAAGCTACATATTAAATCCTAGTACAATGTATCTAGAAACTCCAACTTGGACGTGTAACAAAGACACTACTCTCAAGCCCTTCGCCTTCAGTGGAAGGGTGATGGTGAGAGGGAACAGGGACCACGAGTCCATCAGCTGAAGAGAATGGAACATGTACAGGAATTGTTCGGGCATATCCCTTTTCTTTTCCCAGGCATATCCACCTTCTGGTGCGAATCATGCACTATAAAACCACTCTTGAATTACTGTGGAAACTCGAGCATGAAGAGGGATTGGATTAAGGAAGCAGATGATGTGGGGTTAAAGAATAACAGTGCAGTCCTCCTTTGGCAGAGAGAAGCATGCAGATGCATGCATACTTCTGTTTTTGCCAAAGGAGAATTGCCCTGCAATTCACCTACACATACTTATATATATCCTGCCTCTAACTTCCATATTGGATTCCTTTATCTTTCGCAGGTAAATGCAGATGATATTTGTCAGTGATTTTCTTCATATGAATTAATGTAGCAGCTAGCAGGGACTATTGTTGATAACAAAAACCAACAATGGCTTCATGCCGCTTTCCAAGGAGGAGCTACACATATAAAATAAAAAAGGTGTCGTCAGAAGGTTGTCAGCATGGAGACCGAGGGTAATCCGACGTCCAAGTCAGTAAAATTTTTGCGGAGGAAGAGAAAAGCTAACTCAAAAGTGGTAAGAGAGTATATATTGGGGGTTGTATAGGGTGTGTGAGAATAGCCATATATAGAGTGTGTATATGAGCTTTCCACTTGGTTAATTGGTAGTACCTAAAAGAGAAAAAAGTCTTGTTGGGTGCATGAAATGCAAAGGATCTCACTCATCCCGATCCATATCAATACCATTAACGTACTGTGTTATGAGCGTGTTCATTAATCTGATTTAAAAGTTACATCACATTTAAAAAAACATAAAAAAGACAAGAGTTAATTGTCTTTCTAAAATTACTCTAACATAATACTTTCAAATCTTGAAACCCCGACATACATGTACGTACACCTCAGAAAAGGATATTTTAAGTACATGAATCTCAATAAAATTATTGCATCAAAATTTTCATAAAACTTTTTCTTTTCATAGAATTAAAAGTATTACATTAACAAAAAATTTTGGTTTCCATCTTTCACTCGTCTCTTGTACGGAGACATATAAGAATAGGGGTGTAAACAAGCCAAGTTTGAGCGAGCTTCCCTTGTTTGGACCCGGCTCGTTTAAATTTTACTCGAGCTCAAGGCCAAGCCAAAAAAATTGAACCCGAACTCGAGCTGATAATAAGTCGAGCCAGCTCGCAAGTTGGCTCTTATATTTAATTTTTTTTTATTATAAATTTAAACTTTAAGTACTCTTAAACGGCTCAAGAAGCCAGCTTGCATATGAGCATTTGCTTAGCCTAGCTAGCCGAGTATGAAGCCTGAGTTAAGACAGCAAGACACTTGGTTTCGAAGAAAGAGGATATGCATTATTTTATAATAAAATTAAAGGATGCTATTAAGGAAAAAAAAAAAAAAAATCATCAATTTTTAATATTAATATGAGCAATTATGTGAACAACTACCAATTCGAGTCTTATATGAGCTGCTCACGAGCCTAACCGAGTCGAGCCGAGCTTGCTTCGTTTCATATTCGAGCCAGTATTTGTGTTTACGAAATGCCTCATTTAACAGTCGAACCGAGCTTATACAAGCCGATCCCGAGCTCGTTCGCAAACGGTTTGCTCGTTTAACACCCCTATAAAAGAGATTGACAAATTTACCATTTAATATGTGAAACTCATACAAATTCAATGATAAATTTGCAAAGTAGATTGATATGTAGCATTTCTCTTACATTAATATTTGTAAAATAAAAAAATTAAAAATTAAAAATAAAAAAATGAACATATATAGTCCTAACAATATAATTGGACTCCTAATGAAGCGTGCAAACGCAACTTCAATATAAGAGATTTGGACTGCGAATAAAACTTAAAAACTTACCTCAAAAAAAAAAAATACTTAAAAACTCCAACGCCGGAAAATGCTTCTATCACTCCAAACTAAATAACTAATAATAGACTCAACAAAACCACAAATCAAATCCAAAAATATAATAAAATCCAAATTAAGTAATACCTAATAGAGAAGTTGAAGGTACAAGCCCACGCCCAAATGTGTAGAAAAATGTCATTGACTTTTTTATTCAATTTAGTTTTTTATTTTTTATTTTTTCTTCTTTCATAAGTCGACATCCAAAAAAACGTAATTTTAGTTCAAGTTGCATGTTCAGACGAATCAGAGCAAAAATATTTGTGCATGGGCAAGCATGCTTTAGGATCGAAAGAACCTGAAAAATGGAAGGGGCCCAAGGGGGTGCTGAAGATGAATAAGGATAGCACGAAGATTAAACATAAAAAAAAAATGGTTGAGGACAGGATTTCCCCTGGTGTACGGTGGAGGGTGGTGAAGATGTAATGTATATATCATGAACTGGGTGAAACTCATTATAATTAATTTAAATTCAAATTGGCACACCTAATCAATATTTAAAAAATGTCGAAATTCATTAGGTTTCTTTATATAATACCTCACATTTCTCCTTTGTGGAAAGAAGCTGATGATGAGTAGTCCAGTACTGTATGGATGCATCACTGGGCAATTGCTCCTTTGGCAGGTGGCCACTCCACTCAATTAACATGAAATTAGCCCACTGCCAAAGGAGATTTGTCCGGCAATTCATCTCTGCATATATCCACCCTCCATGCACCTTCATTCCCACTTACATGACCAAGAGGTAACTTCAACATCTCTCTTGCTATATATATATATATAACTTTTTCACTTCTAATGTTCTCATTAATTATGCTCTAATTCATTTCCAAGATTCACTACTAATTAGTGTGTGTGTATATATATATACATATATCACAAGTTCATTTAGGAAAAGTTGAAGTAATTATGGCAGCTCAACATAAATTGAGGCCTAACTTAAAAAGTGAAAATGATTTTTTTTTTTTTTTTAATTAAGGGTTAATTGCACTTCTCCTCAAATTACCACCATATTTGCACGTATTTCACTATATACGACTCACTGCAACTCGCTCTCCCAAACTGCCATTTTTTACAAGTTTGCCACGCTGTCAGATTTTGGGCGTTAAGTGTATGAGGATGGAAAGTGCCTGTTATGTAACTAATAAATGATAAAATTTATTCTTTCAACCATCTTCATATAGCAAATAGATGAATCTATTATTGAATTTGTGTAGAACCTACATGATTTCACAAATCTAATGGTTAATCTATTAGACTTGCAAAAAGAGATGATTGAAAGATAATTGTGTAACATGCCTCTATGTAACTGTCCCTGTTGAACCTTATTAAAAATTAAGTGTGAAAAGGCGGGCGGAACTACTTTTAAAAGTGGTTAGGAAAAATTGCAAACCGCCTAGCTAGGTGCTTACGGTTAGCGGTTTAAGGTTTGAAAAAATCGCTAATCGTTAACCATATATATATATGAAAATACATGAAACGATGTCATTTTTGTGTTTAAATATATATAAAAATGTATAAAAACTTAGAAATGATGTCTTATGTAGTAGGATATTATCGTATTACCATAAAAACAACGTCGTTTTAGTTTTTTTCTTTAATTTTTTAAATTATTTTCTATTAAAAAATGGTTAGCGGTTATTGGGGTTATTAAACGCTAACCGCCCCGCCTAGGCGGTTTCAATTAGCGCTTTTAGTTTATAACCGCTAACGATAACTGACGTTTCACCCCTACTGAAAATATTCCCATTTTCGACCGATCAAATGACGAAATTACCTACAGTTTGGTTATTGACATAAGAAACGTTTGTTCCCCAAAATGCCCCCATATTGGATGTATTGAAAAACAAAAATGCCATGAAGTGTTCGACAATAATGATTTAATCAATAATTTGAAATATGAAATTTCAGTACTACACATAATTGATTTGTTACCGTCACCGATTTATATGCCACTGTCGTTTCACGTTTGGCATACAAACTTTACGCATCCTCAACTCAGAGAGTTTGTCTTCTCGAATCTAAAACTTTGAATCTATGAAAGTTTAAAGTCTTCTCGAATCTCAACTATCAAAAGCTCGAATCTTTCTCAGATTTCTCTTCGAATGCTCAAATCTCCATTATCGTGGCTTCAAAGGTGCAACACTCTTACTTTAAATCCTAGCTTAGCAAGTAAATTAGCTTAATAAAACCGATTAAAGACACCTGAACGAAGAAAAAGAAATTCAAAATTTTTATTTTAATTAATCTGAATGACATGCATGCATGGTTCAAATGGTTTGAGAATATATATGACATGGAAACGCATGGCCATTTAATCGGCTGTGGACCACGCATGTAAACGTATGACGTCTCCAAGGGGTAGCTCAACCGGCTGTGAACCACGCCTCATGAAGCGGAGGTCACTAATTCGAATCCCCCATCCTCCTTCCCTTGTGTGAACATGTAAAAAATAAAAACAAACAAACAAATTATGCATGCTATTCCATTAGGTTTAAAATTTTGAAACAATCTTTTTAAGGAAAGATGGGTACGTAGAATAAAGTTAAATATTTGTCATGAACTTAGACATCCATGTAGTCCATATTCATGTTGTTGTTGTTCGAGTATTTTAAAGTTCAAATCCATAGTTTTGAAAAGTGGCGGATCCAGACAATTTATATTGTAGGGCTGCTGAACTTTTTTTTTTTTTTTCTTAAGTTTTTTTTTTTTTGGTTATTAGGATTTTTTTTTTTTTTTTTTTTTTTTTGGCATCGATTAATGAACTGGTACTTTCTTTTCTATTTTTTTCTTCTTTTTTTAATCACTAGTACCTAAATACAATGAGGAATTGAGCTTAGAATTGTGTCAAATTCTCCAATTAAATGTTTAAATTATAATGACCAATATTCTCTTCATTTAATAACCAAAATATCCAAATTACAAGAGCACTTAGATTAATAATTGAGCTTAGAGTAGGAGAAAAGAAAAAGAAATTTTTTTTAATTATTTTTGGGGGTGCCGTGTGGAACTTGGGTAGGAAAAAAAAAAATTAGAAAAATCTTTGAAGGGTGTTGTGGCACCCCCAAAGCAGCAAAGCTCAACGTGGCTCCGCCGCCAATGGTTTTGAAAAACGGGATTGTTGCACGAAATATTGGAGCAAAATTCGAAATGTTTTAAAGAGGAACATCCAGTTAATTAGCCCTTCTTTCATATGATTTTTAGGCTTAAGCTAGATGTGCAATATCTAAGATCCTATTTGATGCATTAATTCCTAATAGTTTTAGATTTTTTTTGCATTGCTTTATTGTATTAAGGCTCTTAGAACATCTCCGGCATATGCTTTAAAATGTAATAATTGTTACAGTAAATTTTCATATTTAGAAATTCATTTTAGCACCTTCTACAATTATTTTAATGATTTCTCTCTCTCCTTTCGATCTCTCTCCCCCTCTCCCTCCCCCTCTCTTTCTCCCTTAAGAAACAATAAAAATAATAATATTTAAATAAAGTAGATACTTGAATAGATAATGTGTTGAAATTTGAATTGAAAAACTAGTAGCTAAAATAGTTGTCACTGTGCGCTAGAGATGCTTTGAGTTATACACACTCAAGAATTTTCTCTCTCTCAAAACCTGATAGATTAAAAAAACAAATAAATAAATTAAAAACAAAAAAAAACAAAAAAGAAGAAGGTGAAGTAAGAACCAAGGAACGACCATTCGGCCATTATATATATCAGTACTTCTCTTCTTCTAAGAAAAAAAAGGTAACATCGGTACTTCTCTTCTTCTAGCATCACATTTTGTTTGTGTTTCTTGATTTCTTACTTTCTAAAGTTTGATAGTTTCATGAATGATTTGGTAAACACGTTTTATAATCTTGCAAAGAAAAAAAAATGTAGTTTTCTTGTTAACCGAATGCATGAAATGATGATGATTTCTTTAAAATGTTCATTTCACATGAAATTTTATTGCATAAATTGTTGAAGTCCACAATCACGTGTTAGTATATATGTTTAATAGGAATACGGACATCAACATGTTTTTGTATCAAAACCCACAATAACATGAAGTAGTCGAATACATATATGTCGCATAACATGATTTTGTCATTTGGCTAAAGTTCATATGATGTTTTTTTTTTTTTTTTTTTTTTTTTTTTGATAACCCTATGATTTGTTGTGTAAAAATATTTTTAAAACATCATAATATGGAGGTACATCAGTTGGCAAAGGGAGGAACACACCTTAGCTGAATCATGGTCCATTTAGTGACAATTTTCTTGAAATTAATTTATGGATTTTAAACTAAAGTCCATAAATGGTTAAATTAATGATGTGAAAAATGTTCTCAAAACAAATCAATAACATGAAATTTACCTTTCTAAAAAAAAAAAAATGGTTTATTTGAGTATTAAAATTGTTTTAAGTAATAGCCCTTTAGCAAATGTTCAACCTAGTACCAAAAATTGATTGATTTAATGTAAAATTGCACTATGAATGAGCATAAATTCTGAAATTTCTATCAAGAATGTATATATCTATAGGGATATTTGATCCAATTTTTCTAAGGGTTGGGTCCCAACTATGTTTTAAGCATGTTAACAAAAGTATTTTAAGTTTTAGCAAACTAGTTAGGCCTATTATTGGTGTTAAGGGCCTTAGATAGTAAACCTCATTATTAGTAGAAGGTCCAAATGGACTATTCTGACATATTTCCTTTAATAATATAATAATGTTACAATTTTTGGATTATTTCCATAAAAAAAAATGTTATAAATGTCAAGTTTAATTAGAACCTGCTTCTAATTAGGGCTTATGTGTTTAGTTTAGGGATGAGATATCTAAGTTTTATCAGTTTTTGTGTTTAACAATACTAGTCAACCTATTTAGAAGACGTAGAATCTCTAACCCTTTCTTTTTTTCTTTTTTTTTTGTTTTTGACATGTCCACACAAGAGGAGGGAGAGGAGATTCAAAATAGTGACCACTGCTTCATAAGGTGTGGTCCCCAACCGATTGAGCTACTCCTTGAGGACTCTTAACTCTTTCTAAGTGTAATTTCATTGCTTGTATTTTTATCAATTGCTTTTACTTCGCTAAGATTATATAAATATGTTATTTCACTTTTGTTATTTGAGTTGATATAGTCTCATGAAAGATTTTTCCTGAAAAATTTTAAAGCGAAAAATTTATTTTATGTCACTCAATCTTTTATGGGTACAACATCCCACTTTCATGAAGTTTCTTAATAAGGATGTTCTATTTAAAGAAGTGTTTCCATTTTCGAGATTCTAAATATAGAAAGAATATTGATGTAAAACCCTCCTACGTGTTTACCTAAGTTGTTTCAATAGAACTAAAAGGAATGAAAAAAGTTTTAGAAGACAAGATCTCGTTGCCACACCATATGAAGAAGATAATTTTGGCCCCAAGACAATTCAGAGAAGGCACAACATGATACTGGTGCTAGCCCTGCTGGGATGGAAGTGCAACCAGAGAAGGAAGTTTCTTGAAGGTAGGAAATCCATTAATATGTTATGTTGTTACACTGAGTACACCTTGGTTAATCACCAGAATGGCATGCCTGCAGCCACAAGCTTTGCCATGGTCACTAGGACCGCACAACCCTAATACATGGAGCATAAAAGTGTACATGGGCCTTACTATAAGAATGATACGTATACTTATAAGTAAATGTTTATATGTTCCAAGGACAAAGAATGTTACATATAAGTAAATTTTTATATGTTTCAAGGAAAAAGAATGTGCTTTAAAAGGGGAATTTCTTTTTTTTTTTTTTTTTTGGAAGAAAATGAATTTACATATATATAGAATAATAAAAGTGTTGAGAAGTAATAAATATGCTTTTATGGGACTATTAAGAAGAAAGCGCTCTAAGAAAATGAATTTAACTTAGGTTCCGTTTACTTCGATGTAAAATGGTTTTTAGAAAATGATTTTCGCATTTTACAGTGTTTACATCAACATAAAATAGTGGTCAACGGAAAACATTTTCCTTTTGACCGAAAATTCATCTTTAATTTTCGGAAAATGGTTTACGGTTTTCAAAACCGTAAACCATTTTCCGACTTTGAGCATCTCATTCTCAAATTGACGGACATTGCCAAGACCCATCCAAAACCTCGCCGAGACTTGCCCAGGACCCACTCGGGACCCTGCTAGGACCTGCCCGAGACCCAACCAAACTTGAACGGGATCCATCCAGACCTGCCCAGGACCCGCCTGGGATTTTCCCAAGACCCAACCGGAACTTGCCCTGGACCCAGCCTGGGACTTGGCCGGGACCCGCCTTAGACTTGACGGGGACCGAACCGAACCTGCCTGGGACCTGACCGGGACCCGCCCGGGACTTTGTTGTGACAAATACCACCTAAATTAATAGATAATATTTGCTACGTTTTAACTTACAAGTACACAAGATCAAAATAATAGTATATGGTGCAAGTACGAGATCATTATCACAAGGATTGGTAAATTTTAATTAAAATTAATTCCGCAATTAAAACAAGAGAAAAGATTGATTTTTTATTCAATAAAGATAAAAGGTAGGGCTTTGATATCCACCACTAATCATACTCAAATAATATAACAATATGTCAATGATCCAATCATATCATGATTACTTAATATTTGCCAACCTAAGGGCATGTGTGTCTACTTCTTAATCTATTAATTTTCCTAAGCAACGAATTAGGCATGGGTGTCTACTCTAATTCTTTTCTTTCTTAAAGGATTTAGCATGGGTGTCTACTAAGTTGTTCTTTAAGAAAGCATAAATTTGTAAAAATCGACAAAAACATAAGGCCTAGGGCATGGGTGTCTACTCCCGATTCTCCATGTTGATTATCCCAAGAACCCGCAAAGATTTCTTTTGCTACTCTATTAAGTACAGGACTCGATCATCCAAATTGACTTAAATAACTAATCCATACCAAATGTATATGCTAGCCACACACATTCATATGAGGAATTCAATAAAGCAGGAAATAATCAAGTTAAGCATCACAATATGATTATCACAAAGGCGCCAATATTGAAATATTAAAGAGACATGATTAGGGCTTCAATCTAACCCTACTAAAGAGTTTAGTTACACATGAGTTTGATTCTAAACATCTTCATAATAAAACATAAAGGAAAAGAATAAACTCGAAAAAACACTTCCTTGAATAGCCGTCAATTCTTCTCCTAGAGCTTGTCTCTCAAAAATTGTGTTGCATTTGTAAGACTTAGAGGTCTATTTATACGCCTAGGAAAGACCTAAAAACCCCAAAACCCTAGTAAAATCATAGGGCTAAGTCCTAGTACAACTAGGATTTAGAAAACCCTATTTTGGAAGGAAAATGAGTCTTGGCCGCATCTGGATTTTTCTTCCAGCGCACGAGTGCGCTCGATCACACCATTGCAATCAAGCTCTGGAGTTCGGCGTTCGAGCATATACACGCTCGAGCCTTATCCTTGTGCGCGCGAGCGCACGCCTGCACTCGCTCCTTGGCTTGGGCACTCAAGCGCAGGTGCTCTCAAGCCTAGGAGTTGTACGATTGATCGCACATCCAACTTTTTCCCACTTTTGCCCTTTAAGCTCGACTTTCCAAAATTGCTTCCTTGTCTTCCATGACCTACAAAAACGTAGAAAACACTAAAAGAAAATAAAATAGCACAAAATAACAAAACTAAGAAATTAACAAGTGTAAATTAAGGAGATAAAATAATATTTTAGGACATAACAGACTTGTCCGAGACTTGACCCGAACCGGGACCTCGTCGAGACCCGCACGAGACTTGCCTGGGACCCACCCAAGACTTGACCGAGACTCGCCCAAGACCGGCTCGAGACTTGACCGGGACATAACCGGAACCCACCCGGGACCCCGCCGGGACTCGCCAGGGACTTGCCCGGGACCCCACTGGGACCCGCCCAAGACTTGACTAGGAATTGACCAGGACCCGCCCAGGTCTTGACCGGGACCCGCTCGAGACTTGACCTGACCTGCCCGGGACCTCACCAAGACTCAACCAGGACCCACCCAGGACTTGACTGGGACCCGCCTGGAACTTGATCGGACCTACCCTGGGACCCGCTCAGGACTTAACTAGGACCCCGCCGGGATATGCCCAGGATTCGATTGGGACCTGGCTTGTACTCCGCCAAGACTTGACAAGGTCCCGTCCGGGACTTGCCCAGGACCCACCCAAGACTTGACCGTGACTTGATTGAGACCCGAACAAGTCCCGGCAGAAAATATTTTCAGGGAAGTCATTTTCCCTGAAAATGTTTTCAACAGAAAACATTTTATGGCGTTTACTGGGTAGGTCCCGATCCAGTATCTAGTTAGTCCCGGGCGGGTCCCGGTCAAGTCCTGGGGGGTCCCGACAGGGTCCCGAAAAGGTCTGGTCAAGTCCCGGGCGAGTCCCGATCAAGTCTTGGGCGAGTCCCGTGCAGGTCCAGGTGGCATCCCCGGAAAGTTCCGGGGATGTCACGGTGAGGTCCTAGTCAAGTCCCAGTCAAGTCCTGGGCGGGTCCTAGTCAAGTCCTAGGTAGGTCCCGGTGAGGTCCTGGACAAGTCCCGAGTGGGTCCCGGTCAAGTCTCGAACGAGCCTTGGCAGGATCCCCAACAAGTCCCGGGCAGGTCCAAGAAGGTCCCGGCACGGAACTTATTGGAAAATATACATATATTAAAAAAACAAATTATTTTCCATGCACTCGATAAACGCCGTAAAATGTTTTCGACCGAAAATATTTTTAGGGAAAATGACTTCCCTGAAAATATTTTTCGGCGAAAACCATTTTACGTCGAAGTAAACGGAGCCTTAATCATTTTATGATTGAGAATTTATCTTACTTAGCCTTTTTTCGCTCTCCCCTTTTGTTTTGTTTCTAGGTTATAAGCCAGGAATAGGATGTCAAAATGTGAAGTAATGCTAGAAACTCCTTTTGTATCCCTCCAAGAATAATATGGCTTTTAAAATCACCATCAAGCTTGTAATTGATTACTATTGAATTTCGATCAAATAGTAATGGGTTAACTACTTTATTAGTACCTCGGTTTACACGTTTTTATTTTTTTCCCCCTATGTTTTCAAAACAGCCAAATGTTATACCTCACCTATGGGAAAATGCAAAATTGATACTTCGTTAGTTTCCTTTAGTCTAAATTAACGAAATTCCACGTCAGCGCCACATGTCACTCCCAAAATATGCCACATGTCATAAAAATTAAAAATAATAATAAAAATAAACTAAACCTATATATATATATATATTAAAAAGTTGAAAATTCTATGCAACCCCATTTTGGCCAATAGGGGTGGCCGGCTACCCCATTTTGGCCACAATTAATGAAGTTTTAAATTGATTCGATTTTTCTCATGCATTTGTTGCTACATTTAGTTAATTGCTCTCCTATTATGTTGCCCCAAAAATTTATAATTAAAATAATTAACTTGAAGTGTTATTCTTAGTGCCTTCACACTAATTTACTTGTAGTTAGCTGAATTTACTAAACTTAACACTAACTATCAAAGTGAAGTATAGCAAAAAGTGACTAGATATTTTTAAATACACAGCATTAACTAACATTGATATAAACACAGTTTTCAAGATTTATAAGTACAGGGAAAACCCTAGAAGCCGTCTCTCGGCCCTCCTCCTCTCCCCTTTCCCTTCTACTCCCCCTCCTACCCTCCCCCTTCCCTTTTTTTTTTTTTTTTTTTGTCTTTATGTTTGTAGGTGTTCTCCGACTAGATTTGCAACTTCGGCATCTCCACTATGCGTCCATCCACTTTCCACCGTGTTGCGCATCCATCTCCTCCCTAGCCGCTGTTGCTGCTTGCTGGTTGTTTCTTTGTGTTTTTTGTTTTAAATAAGGGGTTTCTTCTCTCTAGATTTGCCATCATGAGCGAGGAGGAATAATTAGATGTGAGAGGTTATTTCTGATAGGAAATTTCTGATGAAATGGATGAATAGTGGATGAACGTGGAAATGAGATTGGAAATGGTATTGATAATGATAATGAACTCCAATTAGGGCCGGAGACAAACCACAAGTGAATCCAATTGGGGCTGGATACAAACCACAAAGACATACGTCTAAATCATTCTCTACCTTCTCCATTAATAAAATGGTTTATAAATAGACTACAATTGATAACATGATAACAACTAAAAGATAACATATCAAATATTCAAATAAAGCTAATCCTAAATAATTGAAATCCTATTTTAACTCAACTATTATTCTAATCTAATCTAATTCTCATGATTTGTAATTACATTCCAAATTATCCTTATCTTATCCCTATCAATTTCTCACTGCCTTGATAGTTCAGTGTGAGGAGTTATCTCTCAAGGCTGGTTTAAATAAATCTTGTGAAGAAATTTGGCTACCCATATCTTAGATCTAGTCTGTTCGGGGCAGATCTGCTCTTTAACTGTATTTGTACATGGTTTAGCAGAAGATTGAAATCATAGATAGCACTTGATTGTAAGAATTTTTATTTGTATCTATGACTTTGTAACCTCATAGCGTGTGGCTATAATTTTGCAGAGCTTATGCTTTATGCTTTAAGAGTTTTTTGCTCTGCTTTGTAAGTACAATATAAAACTTCTAACGATTCTATTTAAACATAACTATATGAGTCATTTGCTTTGCATCTTCATCACAACGAGATACTCAATTCAACAATCCATCAAACCTGGTAATTTGACAAACATCAAGGTGTTTCAAGTTAACTTGAAAAGTAATTGCGTAAGTCAACTATTTAATAAATAAATTATCACCAAACTTATTATGCAATGAGCCTTAATATCAAAAACATATTCCTTAAACCTTTAAAAATTGATAATTTCATGGGTTTCATCAAAATTCGGTAAACCTATATATATATTTTGATAGGGGTGCAAAGGCAGGCGGTTCAAAACCGCCCGCTAACCGCTAACCGTTATAACCGTTAACCGCCTAACCGCCTAACTGCTTAACCACATTAACCGCTAACCGCTTAACTGCTATAACCGCCTAGCGGTTAGTGGTTAGCAGTTATTGGGTCTACTATCCATAACCGCTAACCGCCTTTTTATATAATATATTTTTATAATTATAATTATAAAAATATTTATACATATAACATAATCACTTGATCATTAAATCGCAATTTTTTTAAAAAATAATTAAATCACAATTTGAGTATTAATATATTATCACTATAACTTATATGATTATATTACATGATCAATTGATCATTAAATCATTTGATTATATAATAATAAATTATACATATATAATATGACATAACTGATCATAAGTATACAAATTCATACTAATACAACAATTAAATATCTAGAGACTTATTTCCATGTTATAAACTTATAAGTCTATATATGTTATATGCATATATAAGTCTATATATGCATATTAATAATATAAATGTATAATATCAATACTTAATTGTATGATTCAATGACAATTCAAATACTTTATTCAAGACTTCAAGTGAATCATATTATTAATGTACAATGATGATATGATTCGTATAATATCAAATTAAATAATTGACATTGGATTAAACAATGACCAATGTGTTACTTATAAACACAATTTAAGTATTAATGTATTATCATTATAATTTTAGTAATTTATATATTATCACTATAATTGATATGATTATATCACATGATAACTTGATCATTAAATCATATGATTATATAATAATAAATAATACATATATAATATGACATAACTCATAAGTCATAAGTCTACAAGTTAATCATCTGATTCATGTATAATGATAATCACAATTGATTCAATTGAATTAAACAATATATTACTTATAACTACAAATCTATAATTTAATTAAAGCATTATTAGATACTTTAGGAATATAGAATTTAGGAGTTTGAACTTTAACTTGATCATTAGATATTAAGTTCAATTCAAAGAAAAAAGATTATAAGTAAATATGATAAGAATTTAAATAATTAATCATATGAATCATATCATATAATTTAATGAGTCTATATGATTATATAATATCAAATTAAGTAATTGACATTAGATTTAACAATGTGTTACTTATAATCACAATTGAAGTATTAATGTATTTTTCGAACATTTTTTAGAAAAAAAAATTTAACCATTTTTTGAAAAAAAAAAAAAAAAAAATTAACCATTTTTTGAACAATTTTGAATTTTTTGAACCATTTGTAACAATTTTTTTAAAATTGTTACAAATTAACCATTGATGAAGTTTTAATGTTTTATTTATATCATTTAATGTTTTATTTGAACTTATTTTATATGCTTTGTGTTGAACTTTTTATATATATTTTTTGCACCCCTATATTTTGATACAACCCATGAGTCCATGACATTCTCAATTTCTAAAGGTTTACCGAATAAATGTTTTCAATAATTAAGATTTATGGCATAATAAGTTTCATTATAATTTATTTACGGATATATGCAACTAATTTTTCATTATGAAACATCTCGGTGATCAGGGAAAGTCTCAAATCCAACAACCCATGTAGTCTAGTTGTTGCAGAAAGTCTCAGCTTAGCTATCGGTGGCCCCGTGGGTCTAAAGGCGCACGTACGTACGTACGTAAGAGTTCAACTACCAGTTTTTCCATTGACAGCGGAGTATCAGAACAACCTTTCAGCCAGAGATGATTCGGGGGTGTTTGGTAATTTTTTTTTTTTGGTTTATTGTTTAAATAGTAATAAGAAGCAATTGAAATGATATAAATATAAATAAGATGTTAATTTTTGTGAGAGAAAAATAGAAATTTTTTTTTTTTTTTTTTTTTAATAAGTTGAACGGGTTGCGAAACATAGTCAATTAACATGATGCCCTTGAATGTTGGCTTACCAAAAATGATTTGAGGTTGACTGGGAAAAACTCTGCATACTTTGAATTTGAATTTTCGATAACACGGTATTTACTTGTCTATTTTTTTGGGGCTCTTTTAAATTTTTTCCTATTGCCGACTAAAAGTAATATTTATCTAAGTTGTATCTCAAGTTTTGCACGCACCCATAATTTATTATTATCTGTATCTTCGGAATTGTCCCACATAAATATCATATTACTACTATGGCAGACCGAGCAAATTATATATATATATATATATATATATATATATATATATAACACTAACTATTAGGGTTATCTCACATCGGTTGTGAAATGGGCTAATGGTCACTTTATAAATGTGAGAGAAAGTCCTACCTCTTGAGCTAGCTTTTGAGGTTGAAAAAGGTCCAAAACCACCTAACACTGGTATCAAAGCGCATGTTTACCAACAAGTCTCAGCCCAACAGTCCACAGGAGAAACAGGTTGTCGCTGCTCCGACCTAGGGCCCGATGTGTGAGGAGAAGATTGTTGGGTTATCCCATATCGGTTGTGAAATGGGCTGGTGGTCACTTGATAAGTGTAAGAGAAAGTCACACCTCTTGAGCTAGCTTTTGGGGTTGAGATAAGCTCAATACCACCTAACAATAACAAATGATTAGATGTGAATTTTTTTTTTTTTTTAAATTAAAAAAGCCGTAGGAGAGAGCTATCAGAGTTGCTACTAGTTTAGACAGTAAAAAATGCAAGTGCTCCCTCAAATCTTAAGAAACCACACGTGGGGTTTAGATAGTTAAATAGTAAGAACCGTAAATACACTCTTTAAATAGCGAGAACCGCAAGTACTCTCACAAATTCAATTGATACATAGCGTGACTCACTCCATCAAAACATTGTAAGACCCATGATAATTCACACTAATTAGATATATATAAAAAATAAATGATAAAAATAATAATAAAAAAAAAGGTTAAATACTTAATATCTCCCTAGGGTTTCATTTCTTTATTTTTTTTTCTCTTTAAAGTTTGAATTTTATCACAGGAAATACCTGTGGTTTTGATAAATACCAAATTAGTCATTCCATCCATTAACCATTAGTTGATTTAACGGAAGTTCGTGTCATTGATATGTGGACCAATTAAAATTTGACACTTAGAATAAATGGCCACGTTATCACTGATGATGTGGCCACCTAATTAAATCTTTTACTTTTAGAAAAAATAATTAAAATATTAAAATATATATATATATATATTAAAAAAAAAATCAGGGTAGCTACGGCCACCCCCATCTGGCCGGATGGAGGTGGTTGAGCCACCTCCAAGGTGCCAACAGGGTGGCCGAAACTAGGGGTGTCAAGGTGGTTACGATTAGCGGTTATTGGCAATAACCGCTAATCGTAACTGCCTTAGCGGTTAGTAGATTTCACTAACCGCAACTACTAACCGCCTAGTGATTAACGGTTAGCGGTTAGTGAAATAGATAACCGCCCGCTAACCGCTTTTTCAAAATTGGGTTTTTTTTTTTCTTTCTTTCTTTAGGGCTTTTTGGACCTTTTTGGGCTTTTTTTTTACGTTTTTTTTTTTTTTTTTTTTTTTTTTTTGTATTTTTAGTATCTTCTTAGGCCCAATTGCTATAAAAAGAGCCTATATTGAAAAATCAAAAATATTTGACCCAAAATTTACATTTACTTGTGCTTTAAAAAAAATTTCTTTAAATATTAAATCATAACCGGTTAACTTTAAAAAATACAAAATAAAAAATAAAAAATCAACACAACATATAAAAAAAAGTTCAGAATTCAGACAACTGTCACAATATATAATGATAATACATTTATACTTAAATTGTGTTTATAAGTAACACATTGGTCATTGTTTAATCCACTGTCAATTACTTAATTTGATATTATACGAATCATATCATCATTGTATATTAATAATATGATTAACTTGAAGTCTTGAATAAAGTATTTGAATTGTCATTGAATCATATGATTAAGTATTGATATTATATATTTATATTATTCATATGCATATGTAGACTTATATAGACTTATAACATATATAGACTTATAAGTTTATAACATACATTAAAAATAAGTCTCTAGATATTTAATTGTTGTATTTGTATGAATTGATATACTTATGAGTTATGTCATATTATATATGTATAATTTGTTATTATATAATCAAATGATTTAATGATCAATTGATCATGTGATATAATCATATAGATTATAGTGATAATATATTAATACTCAAATTGTGAGTTAATGGTCAAGTGGTTATTTGATATAATCATATAAATTATAGTGATAATATATTAATACTCAAATTGTGATTTAATGATCAAGTGATTATGTTATATGTATAAATATTTTTATAATTATAATTATAAAAATATATTATATAAAAAGGCTTTTAGTGGTTACGATTAGTAAACCTAATAACCGCTAACCGCTAGGCGGTTATAACGATTAGACGGTTAGCGGTTAATACAATTAAGCGGTTAGCGGGTGGTTTTTAACCGCTCGCATTGACACCCCTAACCGAAACTACCCCAATAGGTACTGAAAGTAGCTCGGCCATCCCATGAAGCTAAGGGGTGGCCAAAAAACCAACCCCAAAACCCACTGAGAGATTTGAACCACTTCCAAAAAAATTTAATAAAAAAAAATATATATTCTAGACCACTTAACCACCACCCAAGATTAGACGCGAAGTTGGTGGTCTTTGTCGATTACATAATTGGACTATAAAACTCGTGTACGAAAACCATAATTTGGTGGTCCAAAAAGATGGGTACATCCAAAATATATAATTAATTAGTTAGGCAATATTATATATTTCAAATATGTAAAACGTGTCACCTAATACATACCATGTGCGTGCCCCACAAGCAATTAAGTTAATTACATGCATACTTAATTTTCTAAAAAAAAAAAAAGAAAAAAGAAAATTGTCGCTATTGCCTTTTTCTGACCCTCTTAAATTTTCCTCATCTACCCCTATACTGCCCAATACTTCCATCCATATAAGAGTGAGAAATAATTTAATCTGATTAAAGAACTCCTGTTACACGTGCAAATGAGTCTTTACCATTAAACTCCTCTAATACAATAATTTAATCATAAAATAAATCTATTACTTGTTACACGTGAATATAATTTTTTAATTTGGCTTACGTGTCATAAAAAATTAATAAACTACGTACATGCACTATAATTCTTTTAATGGTATATATATATATATATATGTGTGTGTGAGAGACTTAAGTACAGTAAAAAAAAAAACCACTCCAAAAAGAAAGAGAGTAAAATTAATTTCTTTGCTAAGGGTCAAGATTTAAAGCATGTTTATGATTGTATTTAAAAAATAGAGCTTTTAAGTCAAAAAGTATTTTTGAAGCAAACGTTTTATTTTCAAGGCTTGTTTAAGTGTGCGTTTAAAAGATTTAAAAGTGTGTTTAACACTCAAAACGTAGGTTTGAAGAAAAAAGTACATGCTTAGTAAAAAAAAAAAAAAATCAAAAGCGCTTTTAAGGGTTAAAAAAGCTAAAAAATTGTCAAAACGTAATTTTGACAAAAGATTAAAAATAAATCTTTTACCAAAGAACGCTTTTTAACTTAAAAGCTCTATTTCTCAAATTCAATCTCAAACATACTCTTAAGCTTTTGTCAAAAGTATGCTTTAACAATTTTTAGGGTAAAAAAAGTCAAATAAGTACTTTTGAAATTTTTTACCAAACATACTAGCTTTTGTTTAGCACAATTTTTTAAGTATTAAAAATATTTTCTAAGCTCTCAATCACAATCACAAATATACTCTTATTTCAAATGTTTTATTAGAAAGAAAGAGAAATTGAAATGTAATAAACATTATAGAGTATGAACCACAAAAGTCAAAAAAAAATAGTATTATAGAGTATGAAAAATTGCTTTAACCATGGACTGGTAGATAGTTTATTGAAGAGATGTAAAAGGATATGCATCAACATCCATGGAGATGTGACAAAATTCAGTTTCCATCGGCGGTGGCGTCATCTCGGTTCATCTAGTAACCTCCGGAGGAATAATATTTACACACGGAATATCCCCGGTGGACCACCCCTTCAATGCACCTTCCTCTCACTAATACAAGATTATTAAGATTTTTGACTGTTAAAACAAAATTTATTAAGATTTGACCAAATGCAAAACGTGGAAAAACCCGTTCAAGTTTAACTCACTTGGTATAAATTAAGGAGAAATGATCTAACCGTACACAATTAGGAAACTCTCTCTTTCACGGTCGCCATTAATGGACGTTGAGCAAGTCATGAAGCTCTTTGATTCTTGCTGGTTTGAGCTTGAAATCCTCAAGAAAGTACCGAATCCGTCGGATTCATCAAGTTCTGAAGCAAACCCAGATCACCAAATTCAAGAAGGACCGTCAAAACGAGAGATTTCACGCGTCCCAACCCTCCATACCAGGTCCATGAGCGACCAATCGAGCTCCAAAACAAGCTTCAAATCTGCTGCTCTGTCTCCGGTCTCGGTCCTCCTCACGGCCAAACTCCACACCATCCATTCCGGAAAAGAGGTGACAGAATCGGAACCAGAGCAACCAAAGCCGACAGATTTCGAAGTGTCATCCAAGAAGAAGATGACAAGGGAAAGAGGCGGAACCAAGAGCTTGTCTGACCTCGAATTTGAGGAGCTAAAAGGGTTTATGGATCTGGGGTTTGTTTTCTCCGATGAAGATAGAAATGATTCAAACTTGGCTTCCATCCTTCCTGGATTGCAAAGATTCGGAAAGAAAGATGGGGAAGAAGAGGAGATTGATGAGTCTGCAATCTCAAGGCCTTATCTTTCTGAAGCTTGGGAGGTTTTTGAGAGGAGAAAGGCAGAGAATCCATTGATGAATTGGAGAATTCCTGCTTTGAGCAGTGAGATTAACATCAAAGATAGTCTAAGATTGTGGGCTCATACTGTTGCTTCCACCGTCAGATGAGGATGAATCCAGTTGAAGCTGAAGATCAAGCTACTTTTTCCATTTTTCTTTTATAAACTGTTGGAGATAATTGTTTTTGCTTGTTCCTTTTTGAGAGGATTTTTTGGATGAACAAGTTACCATGTATGAGTGAGTATGCATTCCCAATATACAATTACAATGTATAGAATTTTTTGTATCAATACAGTCATTATTTGTATCAATTTCAGCTACCATTTTCTATTTGTTCTTTGTAATTCTCTGTTAGTAGTCAATTGCAACACTCTTTAATCGTCTTTCTGGTATCAGACCCCAAAAAGGCACAGGTCTGATCATATGGCATCATCTTCCTCCTCTTCTACCATCGTCCACTGCAACATCCTCTGTTCCTGCTCTCATAACCGTAACCAATCCTGTTTCTGTCCGGTTGACTAAAGTTTCAGTTCGAGATTGCATTAAGAATTTTAAAAGGTGTTCCGGATTGCATTAAGAAACTTAAAAAGTCTTCTGTTTTGTACAAAATTTAAAAAAAATACTTTTTTTCTTCTCTAAAAAAAAAGGCGTAAAACTGTGTTTTTGAAAGAAATTTAAAGATGAGACTTTTTCTTTTTCTTTTTAAAACATGGTATACATAATTCTTTGTGAACTCATATGAGCCCCACATAAGTTTAATGGTGAAGTTATCCATTAACTATACTATACGGAGATGAGTGAAAGAGAAATAATAAAAATTATTTGCTATTGGATTTATCAACCCACGTGTGAGTCCACAAATTCAACTGTAAATTTATAAAATATATAGTTAAAAAATTATTAAAAGAATGTTGAGTAACATATCTCTTGCTGCTTATTCGGTGGTAGTTGGAGAGTTTCTGTGATCATTCCGTGTTTCATGTGGATCATGATTTATCTATAATATCTCCAATATGGATATAGCTCCCTTATAGGGATATTTGTTCATTCCTTGATTCATGTTGACATGGCTCTAAAATATCCCATAGTGCAAAAAGATGCCAAAGCATCTCATTATCTTAACTTCTATTCTATTTTGTGGGGAGCAAAGACTTTCTCATCCTACCTTGCCACCCCCTTTTTTCACGGATTTAGATTTTCTAAAATTTTTATGAATTTTGAGATTTTTAAATTTATAAATCTCAGTCGTTTTTAAGCGTCTAAAATAAGTCGATCCAGATCTATTGAAATTCCAGTTTTTAAAATTATTCAAGTTTGACCGTTGGATTTAATTCAAGAGTCTACAATAAACCGCGTATCCCACTACTAATAAAATATTAAAATATTATTTATATTTTCAAAAGAAAATGTAAAATAAAATAATAAAAAAAATAGCCACCCCATTTTTGCCAAGTGGGTAGCTGGCCACCTCAGCTGAGTCATGGGGGGTGGTGAAGCCACCCAAGGGCTGGTTGGAAGCCACCCCCATGGCCCTTGGAGGTGGTTCAGCCACCCTAGGCCCAAAGGGCCAAATCAAATTGGGTTTGGTCCTTGGGGTGGCTTCGCCACACCCCATGGCTCAGTTGGGTGGCCGGCCACCCCCTATGACAAAAATGGGGGGCTAGCCACTCCTTATATTTCTTTATTATTTTATTTTACATTCTTTTTTAAAAAAATATAAATAATATTTTTATTATTTTATTAATAGTGGGACACATGGCTTATTTTAGGCCAAAATTGCATAATTTTAGAAATTGAAATTTCCTTGGAATTTTAGGAATTTTGGATCCAAATAAGCCATGTTTTAGTATTTAATACAAAATATACCCCTAAGTAATTTAATAAGCCATGTTTCCTAATTAAATGCTGAAATATGACTTATTTTAAATGCTTAGATGAAATTCTTAATTAAATGCTAAAACAAAATTTATTTTAGACGCTTATATGAGATGAACGATTAAGATTTATGAATTTAAAAATTAAATTTATTTTAGACGCTTATATGAGATGAATGGTTAAGATTTATGAATTTAAAAACTTTAAATTTAAAGAAAATTCATGAAATAACTTTATTTTCGACCGTTGGCGACTTGCCGTCACTTGCAAATACCGATAGTCAATGTACTGAATACCTAAAAGTCAATGTACTTGAGCTAGTGCCACTGATTTTCCGATGAACCAAACTATCCTCGAAGATTCTTCCACATTGACGGAGAGAAGAAAGGCTAATTTAGTCATTCAAAAAATTATACCCACTTAACGAGAATTACGCATTGTTTATCTTCCTCTCGCACCATGTCAAGAGGGTCCGTCCAAATTACATTTGATGGAATCACGAATCTCCTCTGCTCTACTTTTGTTTGGCTTTCTTGCTGTTTCTCATGGCTGGTTCACGGGTCATGGAGAGCTTAGACTCTCTCTGGTTCTTCACCAACGTTCTTTCACCAAGAAAAGAGTCGTTGGGTTCTGCAACTGATGATGAAATCACCACAGATAACCATGTCAAAGAGGAACCACCAGAACCCAATACTCCAATCCTTCAAAATCAGCTAAAGGAGTTGTCAATTGCTGCAGAGATTGAATCCCAGGAGGTTAAACCGGCTGAAATGGGGTCGCCGGAGTTGCAGACGTCAACGGAGATGAAACAGAGGAGGAGGACAAGGAGAAGAAGCAAGAGAAGCTTGATTCAAAGGAGAAAGAATGTTTCTGGAGAGCCTGATTTGAGTGTTGAGGATGTTTGTGGGTGTTGGATGTCTGTGGAAACATGTCGACATCAAAGCATAATGCCTTCATTCAACGATACTGCGGCCATGAAAGAGCATCTTAAGTCTTGGGCTTATGCGGTTGCTGTTGCTGTCAGATGAACCAGTTTCAGATTAACATTTCCTTTTCTGATCTGAGAAAGGATTTAGGTTGTTCTTTTTAATTTCTAAAAGTTAAAAAGTCATGCTCTTTCTTTTCTTTAATTGTTTGCTTGGCTTTTGTTTATATTTCTTTGAAAAACAGAGCATGTAATGTAAGCATTCTTCAGTTTTTGCATGGAATGGCATGATATTGTCATTAACTTTGCTATTTAATTAATTTAGAAAAATGATATTTATGAGGCAAATTCCAGGTAAAATTTACCTTTTAAAATTGGTAAGTAAGAAAGAGTGTTTAAGAGCTTATATACACGTGATTAAAATTATACTTAAGTCATGTGAAACACTTAGGATCATATAACATGCTACCACGCTTTTCAGCCGATGTCAACGGCGGCCCACATCTATCGCGAGTGATACAATGGTAAACATTTATCTATCAATAACTCCACTCATTTATTAATATTTAATGACATAACATGATACTCATACATAATACTAGGACATTTCAATCCAACTTAAAGTTGCCTCTTCCATGACTCAATTATAAAGCCGCAATTTATTTTATCTCATACTTGACGAGCTACATCCGATCTTATACTCGACGCAATAACTCACTCTAATACCAAATAATATATATATATATATATATATATATATATATATAAAGAATTATGGGAAAACACGACCGTCAGGAGAGTGTTTAGGCAAGACAAAACTCTGTTGGTAATAGGGTCCTTATTCGACTCTAGGTCTAAGGACTGCCTAAACTTAATATCCAACCTATTAACATCAATTTCAAATTTTGAAGCAAAAGGTATTTGAATATTAACATCAAATTTAATAGTTGAAACACCAATTTCGTCAACAGAAAATGGATAAAGTAAAGCAAGAAAAGGCATTCCGAGAATTACCCTTTCACTCATATTTTTGACAAGAACAGTAAGAATATGAAAATGAATATTATTAAAATATACATAGGCATTGTTTAATTCAAAATCAATGTGCAATTTGTTTCCACTTTCAGAGTCAAGTTTCTGAGTGGATTTTTCAAAATATTTACTAGGAATAAATCCTTCTTGAATGCAATTTAAATCAGAACCAAAATCAATTAAAACAAAGACATCAAAAGCATAATCAGGAGAAATGGTAATTCTGACTTTTGAATACCATCTGGGAGGAACAATTTTACTGATCATATTATTGAAATTGTAGTAAATCACGAAACCGTTTATCAGAACAATTTAAATGATAGGAATAATTCAAAATTCAAAAACTCAGTTTCTGTTTTAATGCTGTTGTTGCAAGGAAAACACTGATATACGGAAACGGTTTCATTTTTCTTGTGGAGAGTTGAAAAAAACGAGGCAAGAAATAACTTGTCAAACCATGGAAACAAACCAACTGATTCTACAATATCTCCAATAAATCTTCCTTGTAGGATGTGTGTTCATTCCTTGATTGATGGTGATATGATTCTAGAATATCTCCAATAGTGCAAAGATGTAAAAGCAGCCTAATTACAAGCTTCAATCCCCACCAACCCTAGGTATTAGTTAACCTCTACTTTTTAGGGAGCAAAGATTTTCTCATGTCACCTTGCAACTCCTTCCTCGCATCATCTTTCTAAAATATGTATATTTTAGCACTTATCAACCCTCAAAGTTCACACACACTTGCGTGATCTTTTACGACGAGGTTCCCACCGTTCTCGTTTATTATTATTGATTATTGTAGTTTTTGTTTTCAAATCTCCACCGAAGCCCTCCTAGCTCTTAGTGTACCAGAACACAGTTCTTTCCCGGCCCTCACCCCAAAAGTCTTCAACCTTCCAAGTATACCATTCTCTGTAGCTTGCCTGCTTTGAGTTTTTCATTCTATGAGTGAGTGGAATCACATGATACAACACCATGTTTGAAACTCTTTTTCAGTTCTTGTAAGAGCTGAAATTGTAGTAATAAACTTTGAAAAGTGAGGCTTTTTGCACAGATTCTATGGTTCTAGATCTTGCACTTTCAAATTAAATTGGTAGGAAACTTGCTTGGTAGCTTTTCGGAATTTAAATGAATTGTTGCTTTGGGAGTTTGATTTTCTATCATTTCGTGCATTTAAATGTTGTTCTAATATTCAAGGCATTGGATGTAACAGGCAATTGTGGTTGGGCCTGGGAGCAAGTTATGTACTCCAAGTATATATGCTGCGAATGACTTTAAACCAACGGTCAAACCTTAAAAATCAATTAAAGATGAGTTCTTTCCCTTCTATAAAAGATGATTTCCGCATTTTATGGTGTTTACTCCGACGTAAAGTAGTGGTCAACGGAAAATGTTTTCCTTTTGACCTAAAATTCTTCGTTAATATTCAGAAAATGTTTACGGTTTTGAAAACCTTAAACAATTTTCCAACTTTGAGCATCTAATTCTCAAATCGACAAACCTTGCCAAGACCCGCTCAAAACCTTGCTGGGACTTGCCCGGGTCCCGCTCTGGACTTGACCGGGACTCGCCTAGGACCCGCTCTGGACACTGCCAAGACCTGCCCGAGACCAGACCGAACTTGAACGAGACCGGCCCAGACTTGTTCAAGATCCGCTTGGGACTTGCCCAAGACTCGCCCGAGACTCGACCGGGACCCACCTGAGACTTGCCTGAGACCCCCCCGAGACTTGACCGAGACCTACCTGACCGGGATCAAACCGGACCTCCCCGGGACTTGACCTAGACTGGACCGGGACCTTGTCGAGACCTAACCGGGACCTGCATGGGACATGCCTAAGACCCCGATGGGACTTGACCGGGACTCGCTCGAGACTTGCCTTGGACTTGACCGAGACATAACCAGAACTTGCCCAGGACCCTACCGGGACCCCATCGGGACCTACACAGGACTTGACTAGGACTTAATCGAGACCTACCCGGGACCCTGCCGAGACTCGCCCGGGACTTGACCGAGACCCGCCCAAGACTTGTCCAGGACCTCGCCGGGACCCGCCTGGGACTTGATTGAGACCCGCTCGTGACCCCCCCGGGACCCAGCCCAGGACTTGACCGGGACCTCACCGGGACTCGCCCAGGACTTGCCTGGGACGCCACCGGGACCTGCTCGGGACTTGCCTGGGACCCCGCCAAAACCCACCCAGGACTTGACCGAGACTTGACCGGGACCCGCTTTGGACTTGACCGAGACCCGCCTGAGACTCGACCGGCACCCCTCTGGGACTTGTCCGAGACCCTGCCGGGACCCGCCCAGAACTTGGCTGGGACCTGACTAAGACCCAAGTAGGTCCTGGCGAAGTCTTGGGCAGGTCCTGCTCAAATCTCAGGCAAGTCCTGAGCGGGTCCCGGGCAGGTCCGGTCAAGTCCCGGGCAGGTCCTGGTCAAGTTCTGGGCGGGTCCCGGCGGGGTCTAGGTCAAGTCCCAGTCAAGTCCTAGGCGGTACCTGGTAAAGTCCTGGACAAGTCTTTGGTGGGTTTTGGTTAAGTCTCAAACGAGTCCCGACAGGGTCCAGAAGAAATCTTGGGCAGGTCCCGGCGAGTCTCAGCAGGGACCTTTTTGGAAGAAAAAAAATTATATATATATTTCGTGCACGCGATAAACGCCGTAAAATGTTTTCGACATAAAATATTTTCAGGGAAAATGACTTCCCTGAAAATACTTTTCGACGGCAACCATTTTACGTCAAAGTAAATGGAACCTTAATCAACTAATTGAAGATGATTTCATTTTCCATAAAAATTAACAATGGTTTAAGATAAAATGGTAAACCAACGGATTGTTTGTAACACTACAACACTTTCTTATGTAATTGATAAGAAAATGTGAAACAACTCAATCTATTAGGACAAACAAATTTTAAGGTTGTACTTAATCAGATAAACACTTTTATTTGAAAACAAAATTTATTTCCATGGTTCCAGCCATCTGAAACTAGAATGTCTCTTTACAAATTGATAGATTGATAAATATAAGGAAGTTTATTGATTATTGAAAATGTGAAGGAGAGAGGAAGAAACAATGAGAAATATTAGGGGCTGCATTTTTTCCATAATACATTTTATTTCACTGATGGTTTATTTATATAAGTGATTTATCAGTCGTTATATTGTAGCCATTACTTTGTTTCCTTTTGTTGCTTTGTTTCTTTTTCTTCCCTTGTCTCCTTGTCCTTCCTTTTGTTGCTTTATTTCTTTTTGTTGCTCTGTCTCCTTACCTTATATGCCTTAATACTCCTCCTCAAGATGAACCGTCCGACAGGAGTGTTGATCTTGGACCTCTTGAACAATTGAATGATATGCTTGAATTTCGGGGCTTGACAATTGTGGCCTTCGAATTTACTTGATTTCGGCAATTTTAGACGATAGCCTGTATTTGAACTTTGGCCTTCAAAAATTCTATTGCTATTTGCTTCACAAATTGGGGCTTTCAAATTTAACTTGACTCCGACAATTTAAGCCGATAGCCTGTAATGTAGATCTCACAAGGGACTTTCGCAGCAAATATCAAACAAATTAAAAAACGTAACAGCAAGACTAGTAAAAATGAAACACATTGCCAGACAGCACCTCCAACGATTTTTTTTTTTTTTTTCGATACCCAAGATCACTTCTCACTTTTATTTTTCTTTTCTCAATTTTTCACGCCTGCCTCCACAACCCTCTTTTTTTTTCATCATTTTTTTTTTCCTTTGTCTCCTTCTCCCACGTTGTTTCAACTTGTTTGTCAGATTATTGTGACCTTGTCCCTTTTTTTTTTTTTTTTTTTTTTTTTTGCATTTTTTCTCTCTTTTCTGTTCTTATCTGGTGGCAGTGGAAGATCCGGTCTGGTGCCGGATCTTGTGCATTTTGCTGGAGAAATGCGATATGTGGTTGTGGTGTTTGAAGAAATACCTAAAAGAAGAGAGTGATTTGTGTTGATGGGTGCTGTTTATTGAAGTTCTAAAAAAAAATAAAAAAATTAAGAACACAGCCCAAATGGGTTGTGCAGCAACCAAATGAAGAAAAAAAAAAAAAAAATCAAAACCAGGATGCATAAAAATGGCGTGAGCCAGCAGGCTATGATACCAAATGAAAGTTTATTGATTATTGAAAATGTGAGGGAGAGAGGAAGAAATACTGAGAAATATTAGGGACTACATTTTTTCGTTGATATATTTCATTTCATTGATGGTTTATTTATACAAGTGATTTACTAGTGGTTATATTGTAGCTTTTACTTTGTTTTTTTTTGTTGCTTTGTTTCCTTTTCTTCCTTTGTCTTCTTGTCTTGCTTTTGTTGCTTTATTTCCTTACCTTATATGCCTTATAAATTAATGTCAAACAATTATCGCACATGGATCAAAGTTCATCCAAACCACATGGATACATAACTACAACACCAATACGTACAAGAAGCATATGGCTTAACGACGAGTTCCACGCTAGCCAAATCACACTCAACAAAGAAATAATAGAGCTTCATAGTGTCATCGAACACATACTTCTAGTTTTATCTTTCCATTATAATGGATTAAAGAATATAACAAAACATAATATTAATCTTCTAATCTATATATACATGTACTTACTATCCCATTTTTCACTACCCTTCTCATTCGTGAATGCTTAATCCAAGGCTGCTTCATCGTTCATTTATGACACTATCCATTCAAATCTTCTCCTTGAAACAGAGTGGCCCTGAAGAAATATTTTCATATTGATAAGTAATGAATAATTCTGAACCATATGCAGAACTTAAAGTTCTCCTTTACCAAATACAGCCTCAATGAATATAATATACCTTAAAATCATATTATTTTGAGGTATATCAGTCACTCTGTCATGTTACAAATGAAATTCATTATACCCTTTGTTCTACCAAAGAGCCAAGTCTAAAAACGTACAAGAACAACCTCAAATGTAGGAACCAAGGAAGGAAATAACCAAATCCAAAATTCCCACAGTCCAAAAAAAAAAAAAAAAAAAAAAAGAAAAGAAAAGAAAAGAGGAAACTAACACAATTTCAAACAAGTTTGGTAGAAACAACTTTAAAAGGATACATATTAAACGAAATTGAGTCACCTAACATAATTCCCACTAGATGCAATTAATTAGAAGGTTATCAAATGGCAAGCTGAATCAAAAGCTTTAAATTCAAAGTCACATCAATTTTTTTACTAGATGCAGAAATGGCTCTGCTGAGCCCCAATCGTATGTCATCCATTCTATACACAAAGAAATGGCAGAAACAAAAATAAATTCACAGCATTCACACATCCAATACATAGTAGCTGGTGGGTGGCAATCGAAAACAACAAGAAAAAACTTATCTATGGATCACATTACCAGAGGAAATCAAGGAAAAAACGAAAAGAAGAGAGAAAAGCTTACCTCTTTTGATGGCCCGGCTCGTCAGTGGTGGCTCGTCGGAAGCAGGTGTGTGGTTAAGGGAGGAGAACGGTGGGAGAGGGAGGAGTTAAAAAATTTGGGGAAATTTTTTTTTTTTTGGGAGAAATTTCTAGAATGTTTGGGTTGGTTTTTTGAATAAAAAAGGGGCTCCACATCGGTTGGAACCGACAATGTTAACTTTTTGGAGGACATGGTACCTTTTTGCCTTCAATTTCTTTAGAGAGATGCTATCCATTTCTTTAGAGGAGTTTAGTGAGAGGATACGAATCCAATATCGAATTAAGTCAAGTGTTCTACTTCTTTGCGAAAATGTTATGACAATCTTACATAGAAGGATTTAGTCTCATAAGAGTAGAAATCCTATAGAGGACTAAAGAGTAAAGAGAAAAGAGAAAAACTAAACAAGCGTAAAAATTACAGAATGAATCTTAGGTTACTGTTTTTCCCTATATATCTTTGGTAAGTTATCACCTTCTATAGAGATATTAAGGTGTGGTGATGACCATTCTATTATGGTGTGATTACCCCTACATCTATAACTCTTCCACCTCTCTTTAATCTTTGGCTCATGCGTTTCTTGTATGAAAATTATCATGCAAACATTTGATTTCCTCCAATAAATCAAGTTTGTAAGTAAACATTTGCATCGTAAAACTGTATAAACAAAATTTTCCATTGTAAAACTTTCACCATACATATTTATAAAACTACAAAATATTTATACATGCATGAACCAAATATTATTTGCAAGGATTTGTGTTGCAACCATTTTGTTATGACCAAGTCAGGTGGAATGCATTTATTATTTTTCTAAGTGAACGCATATATTGTTTTTGTTAGATCATGTCCTACACATTTTGGATAACTGCCAAAACCTGTGGACTATACATAAATTACAAGAAGCTCATAAATATAGGAATTAGAAAAATAATAATAATTAAAAAAAAATTACAAATTATATTCCTTGTTTTTATTTATATCTTTGTATCTAATTATGCGTTTTGCATGTTCACACTAGACTGTGGATACTTGGGAAAACACAAAACTAGGTGGCACTGGCCTGTGATGATTAAGTTTTTATAAATTTGCACCAATTAATGGTCGCTAGGGTGTTCATCTTTGTAGTGTTTGATTTTGAGCAATCGGATTATAGAAAGTGTGCAGGGATGAAACATTGTCCATATTGTTTACCAAAAGATTTAAAAGACAAATAATTAACGTATTAAAAAGTATATCTTTTTTTGTAAGTATATAGGAAATATATCATTAAGAAATAATCTAAGCTTTATTTGTTTCAAAATGGTTTATTTGTATAGGTCTCACAATCCAAGCGCAAAACGCTGCCATGATTTAAAATTGCTTCTTGGAAACCATCCATGACTTTTGACGAAAAATAAAATGGTGACAGAGGCAACCTAAGTTATTGACTTCAGTATTCATTCTTGTCCCACATTGGTAAAATGCAAGAAAATCTTTTTATTTATAAGTAGGGTTGTTGCGTGGCTCTCCTTGTACTAATTATAACAAATTAAGCTTAGGAATTAAGAATTTCTTAATGGTCTCTTTCACCAAGTCTTTCTAAAGCAAATTCTTTATAAAAACGAGAAAGCATACGTAGACCTAAAATGATATTTCAACAAACCAAATGAAGCTAAATAAATTCGTTTTGTTGGTTTCATCAACTAAAAACTACTATTAATACACTATAGTTATCAAATAAAAATTAAAAAATATTATAATATGCAGCCAAATAACTATAGTTTTATGAAATAAAAAAATAAAATAAAAAAACCCTATCTCCTAGAGAGCGCCACACAAGACCTTAGCTTGGGGGAGGAGGGCCCTAAAAAAAAAAACCATAGTTTTCAAATAAGAATCTTATTACGAAATATCTCAAACAAATTTTTAGAAAAGTAAGTGGTTTGATTTTGTCAAGAATCTCATGATGTCACTACAACCTAAACAACAAAGTGGTGTATGGCTCTCATTAAGCATATCAACTAGAAAAAATCAAACCAAAATATTATCAAAAATTAAGAGGAATGGATACTTGAAACTATTATGTCATGGTTGTGCCAATTCAGCTTTTATGTTGCTGCCCTTATTATTATGTTTAAAACCCTTTTATGTTGCTCTCGGAAGTTATTACTCATACCTAATTATTTTAGTAACATATTTGCTCATGATAAATTTGACCTGGGTAAGATTTGAATATAAAATGATTTTTGTTATAATAAGGCCATAGGAGAAGCTTAATTATTTTGGTCCAAAATATAGATTTAGCTATTTATATGAAAATTTTCCGAAAAAGGGAAAGGCTATGGCCAATATCGAATAAGGGTGAAAATGCAGGCAAATAATAATTGCCTGCATCTGTACTTATCTACTATCCGCATATGCGGATCGGGCTGTTAAGTGAGCGAAACGTCTCGCGAACAAGTTCGGGCTCGGCTCGCATAAGCTCGGCTCGTGCTCAACTCGAATATTAAATGAAGCACTTCATGAACACAAATCCTAACTCGAATATTAAACGAAGCAAGCTCGGTTCGACTCGAATAGGCTCGTGAGCAAGCTCATTTAAGCTCGTGTGTGTGTATATATATATATATATATATATATATATATATATATATAAACTAAGTAATACATAATTAATTATAAATCTCATAATTATTAAAATCTTAAAATTGCATTTATATTTATGCGTTAGAGAATGAAAAATTCTAAACCCTTCGTGATCAAAGAGAGAGAGAGCAATCACTAAAAAGACCTCGATTCAATTAGAGCAGACCCAAACGAAAGGAAGAAGAATCAAGTAGAAACTATTGAGGGCGATTGCAAAAGGTATAAACTATTGAAGAATCATACAGACTCAAACACTATCACTACCTATTTGATGAGCGAGAGTGAGAGAGTGGGAAATGAGAGTTCAGGTGAAAGATGCGCTGTGATTGGTGAGGGGGATTAAGAGAGAGACGTTGAAAAAATAGTTTTTTGTAGGGGGCGTTGTCCCAATGCAGTCTAAATGCAACCTGTTAGCTTGTCCCACATTGTTAAGACAACATTAATCTCCAAGTTTGCTTATCTATAAAAGGATGCATATCCTCTCTCTTTGAAACCAAATGCCTTGCTGTATTGACTCAGGCTTCATACTCGACTAGTCAGGTTAAGCAAATACTCATATGCAAACTAACTTCTTAAGCTATTTAAGAGTACTTGAAGTTAAAATTTTTTTTTTAAACAAAAACATTAAATATAAGAGCCAGCTCGCAAGCTGGCTCGGCTCGACTTATTATTAATTCGAGCTCGATTTTTTTTGGCTCGCCCTTAAGCTCGACTCGAGCTCAAGCTCGAGTAAAATTTAAACAAGCCAAGCCTGAACAAGGGAAGCTCGCTCAAGCTCGGCTCGTTTACACCCCTATATGCGGATGCAAATAATAATTGCATCCGCATTTTCTTTATATATAATATATAAATTATATATTTAACATATATATAAAATTAAATTCACTAAAACAATCCCGTTTTGGATTTGATAAGTTTATGACATTTAGGTTATGTTAGACTTTTTTTTTTGTCTCCTATTGTCATCTCAAAATCATACCTCAAGCCTCACAAACTAGGGATTGGCAGATTAACCGATTACCGATCGCCTACCGAATTTGATCGAACCGATATTAACCGCAACCGATGATTATCGGTCGGTAATTGGTTAAAATTTTATACCAATTATCTTAGCAGTCAATTAAACGGTCGTTATCAGTTTTCAATATAACCGATAAGAGGGTATAAATGTAATTCTCAATTTTTCATTTTTCATAATATACAATTTATAGAAAACAAAACGACGTCGTTTTGTTAAGGCATATATATACCTATCTTTCTCTCTTTTCCCCTAACCCTAAATCAAAACTACCGCCCCACCTACTCTCTGATAGATTGATAAATCGATCTTTTGCTTTTTTATATGGGGAAAATATATTTTACCCCCTGAACTATCCACCCATTTGCACTTTGACCTCCAATGTTTAAAAAGTGACACTTGACCCCCTCCCTCCCCAAAACTTCCAAATTGTTGCAATTCAACTATTCTGACTTTTTTTTTTCCCCCCAAAATGCCTCCTTCCCAAGTTTTTTTTTTTAAAAAAATAAAAATAAAAATTAATGGGTGGCTGGCCACCCCAGTTGGGCCTAGGGGTGGCTTCGGCCACCACAAACCGAACACCTTAATTTTTAAATTTTCTTTTTTAACTTGGGATGGTGGCATTTTGGAAAGAAAAAAAAAAAAGTCATAATAGTCAAATTGCAACAATTTGGAAGTTTTGGGGGGAGGGGGAGGAGGGGGTTAAGTGTCACTTTTTAAACATTAGAGGTCAAAATGCAAATTTGTGAATAGTTTAGGGGGGTAAAATGTATTTTTCCCTTTTTATATATATATGTTTTGTGTTGGTGTGAGGGAGAGGGGAGGGAAATCGATGAAGAAGATGATCAATAGCAGCAATAAGGCATCCAAACTTGAACAAAAGATGGTGGAGAGAAACAGAAGAATCCAAATGAAAGGCCTTTGCTTCAGGCTTTCTTCTCTTCTTCCTCCCCCTGACTACATCAAATCCTCCACACTTTCTTTAGGCTTTCTTCTCTTCTTGCTTCAAGCCTTTGATTAAGCAATTTTTTCTTCTTAAACTGCCATACTTTCGCCGAAAGTTGTCAAAAATTGTTTTCGCCGTCATCATTTTCCGTTGCCAAAAACTATTTTGCTTGAAAACAAATAGAGGCTTAACGTACAAAAATCGGTTTAACCGATTACCGATTAACCGATAATATTTGGTATAAATTCTTATTGGTCAGTAATTAGTTAGGAAACCGATTAACCAATAGTTATCGGTCGGTAACCGAAAATGGCCAAAACCAGACCGATATGACTGATAACCACCCCTATCACAAACACAACCCATTTTCTTTGTTATGTTTGCCATATTTGTAATTTTTTTATTTTTTATTTTTTATTTTTTATTTTTTATTTTTTATTTTTTATTTTTTTTATATTTGCTGGATTTGTAATGTTGTTAGATTTCACTACTTGAAACTCTTCTGATTTGTTCTTATTTAATTACTTATATGTTTTTCCATTATTATTATTATTCTTACAAATATTTTTTTCCCAATCACCAACTATATATAGATGATATAAGAAGCTAAATAATGTATGAGATGAAACTTTCATGGCAAAATGATTATTTAGGTTAAATTGTCAAGCCAACAAAACCAGAGTTCGAGAGGAGAAAAAACAAAGAGGATTCTTCCCTCCTCCCCTTTCCCAGTCCTTCTCTCTTTTCCTTCTCCTGGTAGTAGTACCCGGTGTCTTCTCTGTAATCTTTTCTGGTCTCCGTTTTCGGTGGTTTTGTTTTAGATATAGTTTTTCAAACTCAAATCTACTCTTCTCCGTTAGCCATACTATCACACACGCCCCAACACCTTCTGGGCCAGCTTCTCCACTCTCCATTGAGCTGTGCTGATCAACCAATGGAGTCTCGCGTGCCAGTGCGTGGATCTCACGCTCCGACGCTTATGTTCTGATGTCTACGATGTTATGCTCCTCCGTTGCTACTTTTGTTAGGTTTTTCTTGTTGTTTTTAGTGTGTTTCGTTTTGATTTTTGTATTTTGTATTTTGTTTTTTATGTAGCGAAAGACTAAGCTAACTAACCAAAAAGCAACGTCTTTGATTCTGTAAGGAGAAGTGTCTTCGTTTTCTACCCAAAAAGATAAAAACAAGCCCGCCGGCTAAAAGAAAGATAAAACTCTGTAGAGTATTTGAGAGAAACTATGTCTGCCACGTTTAATGTTGAGGATATCGCCGTTTCTTTTGGAAGATCGATGACATATGCATTGTCGCTAATCCTTTTTAGTACCTTGCATGGACCATACTTCTTATTCCTCAACTTTCTAAAAGTACCAGTCGGCAGTCGCCCTTTGAATAAATACATCATCACAAAATCTCCTTCTCGAAAAATCTTCGATCGCCGACCCTTGTCTACTGCCGTCTTGTACTTAGCATAGGATTCTTCTAGATGCTAACGAACTCCTTCTTAGGTAGCTTTTACCCGTTCTGCTAGATGCTTCGCTGCCACACTAGCTCCCGGTAACTTAGGTAAAGTTGCAAGATCTACTGCAAGTCTCGGAGTTCTCCCATAAACAACTTCGAACGGTGCCTTCCCAGTAGATCGATTCACCATGCTATTGTAGGAAAACTCAGCCTGTGCTAAAGCCAAGTACCACTACTTCGGTTTGTCACCTGCAATACACCGAAGTAAATTACCTAGAGTTCGATTACCAACTTTTGTTTGACCGTCCGTTTGGGATGGCTCGTGCTAATGAAGTTCAATGCTGTGTCGAACCGCCTCCATAATGTTCGTAAAAAATGAGACAAGAACTTGGTGTCTTAGTCAAAAGTGATAAACTTTGGGATTCCATGCAATCGGACCACCTCTCGAAATAATAGATCGGCCACTTGAACAGCATCAGATGTTTTCCTACAAGCAACAAAGTGAGCCATTTTGGAAAATCTATCCACGATGACCATTATAGAATCCATTCCTCGTTGGGTTCTCGGGAGACCCAATACAAAATTCATTGATACATCTTCCCACGGTGCTTCCGGTATTGGTAGAGGCATGTATAATCCCGTATTTTGGGTTTGCCCCTTGGCGACCTGACAAGTCTGGCATCTTCAAACAAAATTACCAACTTCTTTCTTCAGTTGCAGCCAATAATACCGCTCGTCTACCAAAGCAATATAGACTTGTCTCTTCCCAGATGACCACTCAAACCTCCAATATGTAATTCTCGGATTATTTATTCCCGTAAGGAACTCCTCAAAATGCACAACCAATTCCCACGAAATAAATACCCATTCCTGAATATGTATCTTGGAAATTGGTTGCCCTGCCTTGCAACGCTTCCAAGTTTCACCAAAATCTTCATCTTCCTCATATTACTCCTTTAGGCACTCGAATCTAGTCGTTTTAGCTTTCATGGTGATTAGCAAGGTAGTTCGAAGGCTCAAAGTGTCAGCTACACAATTCAGTTTTCCCGACTTATGCTTAAGAAAAAAAGTGAACCATTGAATGTAAGAAACCCATCGAGCATGCATCTGATTCAAATTCTTTTGACTATTGATGAACTTTAATGCTTGATGGTCGGTATAGAGGACAAACTCTCGATGGATCAGGTAGTGCTCCTACACCTTGAGGGCTCTCAAGACAGCATAAAGCCCCAACTCATATGTTTACCACTTCTGTCTTGCTTCTCCGAGCTTTTCACTAAAAAATTCCACGGGCTTCCCTTCTTGAGATAACACAACTCCTATCCCGATGATTGATGCATCACACTAAACTTCAAATAGCTTGTCAAAGTCGGGTAAGGCAAGTACATGTGTTGTGTATAGCTTTTATTTGATGATTGAGAAACTTCACTCGGTTTCGTCACCTCAGTTGAATTTTCCTTTCTTCATACACTCGGTGATCGGTTCTACAATACTGTTGAAATTATGAACGAACCTTCTATAGAAAGTTGCTAACCCGTGGACTTGGGCGTGGGCCATTCTCGAATTGCTCTCACCTTCTCTTCATCCACTTGGATTCCATCGGCACTGACTACAAATCCAAGGAAGAGTAACTGATCCATCATGAAACTACACTTCTTTAAGTTGATAAACAATTTATTTTCACAGAAGACCTCCAATACTTTCCTCACGTGATCCATGTGATTCATCGGGTTGCAACTATAGATAAGAATATCATCAAAATAGGCAACGACAAATTTTCCGGTAAAAGGTATCAGTACCTAATTCATGAATCGCATGAAAGTGCTTGGTGCATTCGAAAGGCCGAAAGGCATCACCATCCACTCGTAAAGCCCCTCTTTAGTCTTGAACACAATTTTCCATTCTTCTATCGGTCGTATACAGATTTGGTGATATCCACTCCTCAAGTCAATATTTGAAAAAATCTTAGCCCCAGGTAGTATATCAAACATGTCACCTATTCGGGGAATAGGGAACCGATGCTTGACCGTGATCTTGTTTATTGCCTAGCTATCCACGGACATTCACCAACTCCCATCTTTCTTCGGTACAAGTAGGGCCGGTACTATGCATGGACTTATACTCTCTCGCTAGTGTCCCTTCCGAATTAACCCTTCTACTTGCTCTTGCAAAATAGCATTCTCCTTTGGGCTCATTCGGTAATATGGCAAGTTCGGGAGACTTGCTCCTGACACTAAGTCAATATAGTGCTGGATATCTCTTATGGGCAGCATCTCTTCAGGCATGATGTCTTGGAATTCTTCTAACAACGGTCGCATTGTCTCAGGAACTTCTTGTGAGACGGAGCCCGAGGTTTCCTCGGTCACCAATGCTATGATGTCTTGGGCCTATTAACTTCTTCTGTAAATTTTGATCCAATGGATAGGAGGACCGGCTTACCCTTAGAATGACTAGAATTTTCGACTTCTTGTAAGGGTTGAAATGTTATCTTCCTACCATCCCAAAAGATAGTGTAGATGTTATCTCTTCCCTTTTGCTAGGCATCCACGTCAAACTGCCAAGGTCGTCCCAAGATTAAATGGCACACGTCCATCTACACTAAGCAAAATAGAATATGAGTAATGCTTACTGATCAAACATGTGAAATGGCATCTCTCGGTTACTAGTGTCTCCATTCCCCGATGGATCCATCTGATCTTGCATGGGACTGGGTGCTTCTAAGTTTTCAAACCCAACTTCGAAACCATCTCCTTAGAAACCACATTCTCTATGCTACCACCATCAATAATCACATCACATACCCTCTCGTTGACTGTGCAGCGAGTACGAAAAATCTTGTGCCTTTAGAGATTGATCCTCTTGCCTCAGGGTCAAGAGCAGACATTGAATTAATAAGGATCGGGAAAGTGGGATTCCCTCATTAGCGTCAACCAACTCCTCTTCCCCATACTCGGGTGTATCATCATCTCCATTCTCGGATCCTTCTTCTGGCTCGGGTTTGATTAAGTTTACCATATCTCTCCGGGGACATTGATGTGACCTATGTCTCGGTTGGTTGCATTTATAACACTTGTCTGGACCGGGCCGTGTGCATGGATTGTTGGATGGTTGTCTCGGGATGTTTGAATTGTTGCTCCCTCCTCTTCCCGTGGTAGTCCCTGGTGACTTGGTTGGTTGCATTTATAACACTTGTCTGGATTGGGCCGTGCGCACGGATTGTTGGATGGTTGTCTCGGGATGTTTGAACTGTTGCTCGCTCCTCTTCCCGTGGTAATCACTGGTTGACTTGGTGTGACTGTTGGGACTAGAGGTTGTTTTCCCCGAACCTATGTTGGTCTCGTCGAATCGCTTGGGTTTCGCTCCCAGGTTGGTGCTCTAGGCCTCTGTAGTTGCTTCTCTACTCGGGTTGCCAAACTAACTGTCTCATTCAAAGAAAAGAGAGGATGCATAGAAATCTTATCTTGTATTGCCAACACACAGTCCACCAATAAACCTTACAACTTGTTGATCATCTGTCTCCATGAAATCGTTCCGGGCAGATAGGCGATAGAGATCATCGACATATGCCTGGATGGTTCGATCTCCTTGTCGACACTCTTGGTATTGTTGGAATAGTTGTTGCCCAAAGTCTGGTGGTAAAAACCATGCTTTGAGTAGCCGCTTCATCTTCAACCATGAAGTTACAGGTCCCTTCCCTTGTCGAGCTCGAAAAATTTGTAATTTTTCCCACAAGCAAAAGCTCCTCCCTTGAAGTTATATGCCACTAAGTTCACCTTGCGATCTTCTCGAATACTCATATAATCAAAGAACCTCTCTACCTCCATCACCCAATCTAAGAAATCTTTAATGTGAAGATGCCCGTTGAATGATAGGAAATCAATCTTCATTCGGTATTCGTGGGATTCCTCCCTACCATGATCCTGATGTCTGGGTTGCTTTCCATAAGCATTCCGGTAGCCAGCGCCTTCATTGACATTCCCCATATGGCCAGCGCCACCATACTCATAGCCTCTAAAGCCTACGCCACAATGACTGACACCCCTACGTCCTTCACCCCGTTGATCTACTCCAACGTTCTATCCAGCGAAGTCTTCATTGTCACTAAGATCTTCATAGACCAATGGTCGATTTATGGGTGCAGGTCGTTGGTGAGGAATAGGCCTCACTCAGATCCCATTGTCATCATGGGCATCATTGTCCTTGTGATTACAATTAGGACCTATGTGCATGCGCTCCATCATCTCCCGCATTTGACACATCTCCTGTTGCATCGTTTGCTGGATCCGTTGGAGCTCTTGGAATTCGGCTCTTGAAGGAGCCTCCTTATCACAAGCGGCGTCATTAAGGGGATTGTCACCGTTGCGCTAATTGGTTATGATCAGAATAAAGCCTGCTCTGATACCAACTAACGTAGTAGAAGACTAAGATAACTAACCAAAGAGAAGCGTCTTTGATTCTGAAAGGAGAAGCGTTTTCGTCTTCTACCCAAAAAGATATAAACAAGCTCGTAGGCTAAAAGAAAGATAAAACTCCACAGAATATTTGAGAGAAACTTCTTTGATTTGATAACAATTCAATGAGTGAGTTTAACATAATAAGCTAGCCTATTTATAGAAGAGAAATCCTTGCAATAAAATAAACCTACTTCTAGTAGAGAAAGTAATCCTACTTCTAGTAGAGAAAGTAAATCTAATCCTAGTAGAGAAAGTAAACATAAACCTAGTAAGAAAAGTAAATATACTCCTAGTGGGTAAAGGATTATAAAATAAAAATAAAAATAAACTAAAGTAAATTATTTATTCTTGAGGTGGGGAGACACACGTCCTACATCAATTTTGTTCTTTTTTTTTATAGCCATTAGGTCGAGGAATGTTGTTTTTTTCCTGACCTTTGAGCCGATGATGGTTAGATCGATGTGGGGATTATCTCTCACGACTAGAAAATAAGATTAGGGAAAAAATGAGCTACCTATATCTTAGATCTAGTATGCTTTTGGAGGCCAGATTTGATTTGTTTTATAACTGAAATTGTATAGTGTTAACGGAGGCTGCTGTTATAGATAAACTTTAATTGTAAGGATTTTCTGATTGTAACTATGACTTTGTAATAACATAGCAATTGGCTATATTATGTTAGAGCTTTATGCTCTGTGATGATAGAGCTGTTATGCTCCAAATCTTTTATGAATGAAATTTGAAAGATTTCGTAAAAATAGATTAGCAAGTGTGATATGAATAATAATTTTCAACTATAGATAATGTCTTTTTATATTTACTATGAGCAAGCATTACAACTTTAAGCTCCAGAACGCTCATTACTTTATATGCGAATAGATAATAACTGTATTTATTAACAGTAATAATTGCACGGATGCGAATAATAATTACATAATACGGATGTGGATGCGGATGAATATTTGGATATAAAATCATTATCGGCATTTTACGGATGTGAATGCAAATATTGTTACTAACCACGTCCACATTTTCAACTTTACTGGATACCGAGTTAATACACAAAAATAAAAATAAAAAAAGTTGAGGGACCTATTTTGTATTTTAAAAAAAGAAAGACAAAAAAGTGAAAAGCTCTCTCGAGTCCGAGAGAGACGAACGAAGACGACATGGCAGAGAGAAGCCCGAGACGGCTAAGGGGTCACAAGGCCACAGCCACGTGCTGCATCGCCTCGCGTGACCGTCCTGGCCTCGTTGTCACTTCCGGCGAGGTAAAATCTCTCTTGAATTTATTTATTTATTTTATTTTGGTTGCTTAGGAATTGAAAAAGGCATAGAAATTCAAATATGGAATACTAATCGGGAGAAACTTATATAACTATCGTACTTACTTGAGCTGAGCTTTTCACCTTTTAGGTGAATTAAAACTATGTGGGGAAGTTAAATTAATTGTGAATAAGAAAAGAAAAAGGCTTACTATTTTGTTAATTACATAGTTGTTTCTGAAATGATGTTTAATGTATAAAGAACTGAATTCTTAACTTTTATTGCATTTTTGCTTTGTTCTTATTCGGAGCGTTTAATGAAGTAGGATGGTTGCATTTGCTGGTTTGATATGCGATGCAAAGATGTGCAACTTATCATGGATGTTGGGGAGGAACCCATTTCATCATTATGTTTCAAGTCAGGTGTGTATGATTGTGTTAATATTTTTTCTTTTTCCCTTTTTGGGTATTAATTTCTTATATCCCGTTTATAGTTAATTCTTTAAAAACCAGGTGGATTGGTGATGTGTTTAGTGTGCAATTGAGTTTGCAATCTAGTTTATATTCAGAAGTTTATTTATGTATGCTTTGCAAAATGATTGTTGCTGGATTCAGGGAATGAAGATATCGTTTACATTTCTTTAGGAAAAGAAGTCAAGTGTTTTGATGTACATATGGTAATCCCTTCTCGGAGCCCGTGTTGTCCTTTTGCAACTTTTATTCATTTCTTATTTTTTTGAGGAGCTATTGCTACAATTAGCTTAGAGTTACATTTTTAGTTACTGTTTAACAGTATATCTAATAATGGTTACTTACATATACTTTTTTTTTTTTTTCTCTCTTTGGGAGGCCGCCTCATGGAAGCCACTGGAGAGTTATACTTATAATAAAGAGGAGATAAATCAGGTAGACATTTTAGTCATGCTTTTTTATGGTTTAATTTTGACTGCTGTAGCTTTGGCTGGTGCATCTATATGCTGCTTCTGTTTCCTAAAGTTAAAGGAATGCATTGAAGTTCTATTTTACCCATATTGGATACTTGTTCCCCATTACTGTTTTGGTGTTTAAGACATGGTTATATGACTTGATACCCATTGTAAGTTATAAACATTTTTATTTAAAAAATTGGTATGTGAGTTTCCAGCATCAAAATACTGTGACTTGGCATCATATCTTCTAATAATTTATATGAATAGATTTGAATTGTCACTTTCAGTATCTGCAGCTACAACATATACCTTATGCCTTTTTCTTCTCTTTAAATTTAGTCTCTCTTCGGTCGATTTAAGTATTAGCTTAATAATTATTTTTGGGCCTCTTTAAACATATTAATATGTCCCTCTTGCTGTTCAAATGATGCGAATTGTTGTATTGTCTATGGTATTATTCTTTGTGTGGAGTATCTTTCCAATTTGTTGGCTTATGTTGTCATTCTCTTCTGTTCTTAAAGAATCATTGACTTATCATATGTTTATGGGAGCTTAGTGGTTTGTCAGACTCCCTCTGTATCTGTAGACCACGAGATGTGCCTCTCTGTGTCAGACAGTATTCTTCAATTTTCATACTAAGTTCTTCCAATAAAGGCTTGTTTCCGTCTATGCAGCTTGTATGCAACTCTAAGTCCTCTTTTCTTGCTGCTGCAGACGACAGCGGAGAAGTTAAGGTACTTAGCTAAAATTATATTTGGCAGTTTTTTTTCTATGGCTTCTAATGTACATCTGTGTTGAGTTGTATAACCACTTTTCTACTCATAATGTTTTATGCTCAAGATATATCATTTCATTACCTGTATATACGTATTTTTCTATTCTCTGCTTTATGTAGATTGTTATTGTTAAGTTGAGAAATTTTTTACTTCTTATTGTGTCTTATCATGCTGGCAATGTTTAGTGATCTGTATTGTCATCATTGAGTTTTTTTATGGGTATTTAAAATGCATCAAATTATGAGGTCTTTTGGTGTCACTGGTTTGTACCCCATGAGTTTTTGTGGAGGCCAAGGCCATGGATCTAGTCGTGAAAGATGAGTTTGGTTTTATCACTGGAAATAGTTCAATAAAGTTCTTACATTACGACTTTTACTTCAGGAATTGAAATTTTTGTATATAATTTATTTATTTATTTTGTTTTTTTTCAATTTATGCAGAAAAGTTTAGGGTGCCAAATGACAATTGGAGGAAACATAATGTGACAAAAACATAGAATTCGAAATGTAGCAGAAGGCGTGATTTTACTGTTGTGATTATTTATGATTTCACTATGTGATTACTTCTGCTCTTGTTTCCTTGGATAGATCGCTATATTTTTATTTTGCCACTATTCTTAGTTACTTGGAAGAGTTTATATTTTCTATTTGAAGCATTTCATATCCCCTCTTGATGTCTCTCTCTCTCCCTGTAAGATTTTTTTTTATCTCAAGTTATTTTAAAGCACAAGAAAAAAGAATAGAAGATTGATATTGCTACTTTCTTGTGGTCAACTGCTGATTATGATCTCTTTGGCAGATCATTGACGTTCACCAGCATTGCCTTTATAAAACATTAAGATCTGGCCATACAAGTGTATCCTTGTAAATTTAAAGGCTACCCTTTTTGTTGACCTTCACTAGGTCCTATGTTATGTCAGAGTTGTTTTTAAACAAATTTCTTGCTCCGCATCTTTTGATTTTATTAAACATTTTTTGATTGGTACTTCCCATTTGTCTTCTGTTCTTTTGCATTGCTTGTCTCGTATGCTATGAGACTTGTCATTCTATCACCTTAACTCTATATTATAGATCTGTAGCAGTGTGCAGTTCCTTCCTTGGAGACCTTGGGAAGGTATTTCTTGTATTTTTTTTTTTTTTTTTTTTTTTCCTTTTGTAAACTGTGTGTGTGTTGTGGAGTCTCAATGATGATATACAAGCTGTGGTTACTGTGGAAGCAACTAAAGCATGAAAAGGCTAGTAAATATCCTGTTCAGTTTTTGATGATGGCAGCGATATTTATGATAGCAGCAATCTCAAATTGGTGCTAAAAGATTTGCAAGTGTGTCGTTGCATAAAGTCTAGAAAAAGGATTATACTGTCAATTCTGCATCTGGTAACAAGTCACATGTTTATGACTATATGTAACTTGGTACTATTATGGATTGAGCAATTCGCTATGGCATTGAGAAAAATATGCTAACCACAGTACCTTGTTCTGTAATTTCGAATGCCTAGAATTTCAGTGTCACGCTAATATCAATAGAATCTTTGCTACTGTTGTGAGTCATCTTCAGCCAGGGTGAGTCATGGTAGTAGAAGAACAATTCTCATGCAACATACATGTTGTGTTTTTGCTACTTGTCCCAAAATCTAACTAAAAAACTAGCATCTAAACCTTGAATAATCAATTTTGAGTACTAATTTATGCTTTGTGTATGTTGGCAGTTATTACTGGAGGTCTTGATGCGAAACTTGTTATGTGGGACTTCTCCAAAGGGCGCCCATACAAAGTTTTGGATTTTAGTATGTATCTTTCTTCTCTGGTCTCTCCTTATCTCTAATATCTCATTTTGCACTTTTTATGCCTCTTATATGGTTTAGCCAAAACTAGGCCCATTTGGTAAACTTTTGAGAAGTGTTTTTTGTTTTTGGGTTTTGAAAAAGGTGAAAGTTGAGAATTGATTTGGTGGGGGTGGGGGTCACATTTGAGAAAAGTTGAAAATTGGTTTGGTTAAATTTTGGAGTGTTTTGTAAAAATTGAAAATTGAGAAATATTTTTATAAAAAAAAAAAAAAAAAAACAAAGTGCTACCACCGTGGTAGTGGTGCTGCCACCATTCCAGATCGTGGCCACTGCAGGACCGCCAAACAAAGTGGGCACTGCCATTAGGCAACAGCAGCATCACCCATTTAAACAATATTAAGTTGTGTTTTGAAAAATAGTGTGTTCTATTTTTGAGAAGTGTTTTGAGTTTGAGAAGAGTTTTGTAATTGGTTTTGAAAATGAGTTAGTGGTGGGGGTCTCATTTGAAAATCTGTTTGGTTAACTGGTATTTAAAAAGAATTTTCAGCATTTGAGAAGCAAAAAAAACTTTCAAAAATTTTACTGAACGGGCCTAGAGTTGTTCCCACTCTTTCAATGGGCTTCAGAAAGTCAGTCTAGTCTGGTAGACTGGAAACATGATTTCTCTACCTATCCCCAGCTTACATTGTTTGCACTAAGGTGGCCTACTTTTTCATCTTTTCATACTATGCCAGATGCTAGGCAAATCATGTGATGAGAGAAATGTATAGTTCTTGCAATCTGGTAATGTTTTGATTGATAAAATATATACATAGTGCTTGTCAATTATAACTTCAAGATCTATTGAACGGACAGGCCACTAATCTCTAGTTTCTTAAAAATTCTATGCAACTACAAGTTTTTTAGGCAATAGTTACTAGTTAATGAAGTATGTCAAAGAGAGGGGTGACCTTGACTATAAGTGGGTGGTGGTGGAAGTGGGAAGTGCTTGATCCAAAAGGCTCCAATGGTTGAGGTTGAGAATAAAACAAATTGCAAAAATAATTAAAAAATTGAAAATTCTTGATGGAGTTTGCGGAGTTATCAGGTTTGCGAGCTAATCCTTCTAAAAGCACAGTTTTCTATTCTGGCATTTCTTTAACGAGTAAGGAGATGCTGCTGCACTGTTTCGGAATGAAGGAGGGTAAACTCCGAGTGAGATACCTGGGGTGTCCCCTTGATTTCCAACAAGCTGTCATCTTCGGATTGTGAAGCTTTGTTGGAGAACATTTTAAGCCGAATCAACTATTGGATGGTTAAGCATCTCTCCTTTTCTGGTGGGTTACAACTTTTATCCTCGGTTCTTTATTGTATTCAAATCTATTGGCTAAACATCTTCATCTTATTGAAGAAGGTGATTAAAGCTATGGAACAAAAATTTAACACATTTTTATCAAATGGAAATGAGGAATCTTTTGCTAAGGAGAAAGGTTTCTTGGGAATCTATTTGTGTTCCTAAGAGGGAAGGTGGGTTGGGGCTGAAGAAGATTGGACCACGGCAGCTATTCTTCTAAAACACATTTCGACCCTTTTCACTAAATTGGGGTCACTTTGGGTGGCTTGGATTAATAAGAATCTGATTAGGGGAAGGGATTCTGGCTGCTAAAAATTCCTCAGAACTCCACTTGGAGCAGAGTTGCTGATATCTGCATCTGCATCTTGCATTCTGTTTTGTGGCTTGTGGTCGTTATTGGAATTGGGTTGATTAGTTGGTATTGCAGATGATTTTTTGCAATGCTTTTGCTGGTGTTGGTTCTCTTTCTGCATCAGTTGTTTTGGTGGATTTCAGAGCTTTAGTTGCTGAGTTGGTTTGCTGTTGTATAGATTTGCTGTTTCTTTGTTTGTGTGTATTGTAGTACTGGTCTTGTATAGTGGATTGTTGTTGACTTTCATCTCAGAAGATTGAGATTGAGGGTTGTATTGGCGGTTTACTGATTATAATTGTTGGCTGATGGCCTCTTGGTTTCTAGCTTTTGGCTAGAGAGAGTTATATTAAAAGTAAATTGCAAAAGATGGATAGACCTTAATACCTGTCACATGATCCTTTGATGATTTTATCCATCATGAAACAAATGGAGTCTCAAGGTAGTATCAAACACTTGATCTAATTCAATCTTGCCACCTTTTTATTTACTACTGCAGGTTTGCCTGACATGAAGAGTAGTGGTAGTACGGGACAATGTTTTAATCCTGCTTTTGTCCATGCGCTAGCAGTTCCAGAAGCAGATATGTTAGACAAATTAGACAAGCTGTGTGTAGTCGCTAGGGGTGATGGTGCTGTTGATGTGATTAATATTGACTTGGAACTTGCCGCAATGAAGTCAAAAAGCTCCACAAAACCCTGGAAAGGATCTCAATCAAGATTAAAAGACGGTAGTCCAAATGCTGATGTAGGAAACCTGGATCAAAATAGAAAACAAAGGTTGCATTTGGATTACTCATTCGGTGGGCATACTGCTGCTGTCTCTTGTGTGTAAGTAATTTACTTGTATGCACTGAAATGAAACTAAATTTGATTTATTCTAACTACTAACTAGTATTTACTGTTCAGGGCATTTTCATTGTTTGGGGAAAGAGGGAAATTCATAATATCAGGAGGGAACGATAAATCTGTGAAGGTCTGGGATTGGTCCACCTATCTTGATGCAAGGGAAGCTAATGGCAACAGTGAGCCACCTTTGAACATCAATCTCAGCAAAAAAGTAAGTTCTTCTCGGATTCAGTTTCTTGTCTGTTTGTATGGAGTTTCTAATCTTGTATGCTTACTCCTTGGCAGGTCAATTGGCTGTGTACCACTCCAACTGAATCAGAAAACCTTGTTGTTTGTGATACAACAAAAGTGGTAAAGGTCTACTCCATATCATAGGCAAAAGCTACACATTGTTGACTCTGTGGACAAATATTCCCAACTTTTGAGCACAAACCCCCAATTTTCTGGCATGGTGGAAGATTGTCTAAAGTTTGCTTAGTCTGTTTACTAGAAGACCACACTTCATTCTGTGATTCCCATTTTCTTTGGGATCCAAAGGAAATTTGGCAGGATCTTACCAATCAACTTGATTAAGTAGCCTGTTGCAACTACCTGTTTGATGGCACACCCGGGAAAAAGGATCCTCTCTACTCATGGCTAGAATTTAAAATTAGTTCATCTAACAGTTTATATAATGTCAATGATGGAACGCCTTTTAAAATGCTTAAATGGAGAGGATCCTTGTCCCATCAGTGGTCAGTAAACACCTTGTCTTTTATGAGTGTCTAATTATTCTGATTTGAAGGTAATAGGCATTCAGATTGTGACATGTCCCTGGGTTATGGCAAACTAGTTATTTTGTTGTTTTTTGTGAAGCCCATCATGCCATTGAGGTTTATTTAGGACGACTTTTGGGTTGTCATTCTTCTTACCATAATGATGTAATTTTTTTTGGTTTATAGTCCTTGTATACTTAATTCAGTCAGATTGTTCTGAATTCTACGGTTGTGAGTTTTGTGAGTTTTAATGTTACTTGCGAGTGTATGATTCGTTTGTAATATAGCTTTTGCAAATGTGAGGTCGAATCTACAGGGAAATGTGTTTTGAAAACAAAATATATCTAAATTAATTAAATCATAACCTAGTTCCAAGAAATTTTTGATTTTGAAAAAATAAACAAACATAAACTAAATAAATTAGAAATAATCAAAAAATAAAATGCTAAAGTTGTGGCATCAAGACTCACCAAGTTGGAACAACACATTCTATGTTCATCAATACCATCTGAAGTTCTCACAAATTAAATCATATATGTCTTATCATACTTCACAATTTAATTAAATCATTTAGTGTATCTATTCATTATACAAATCACAAAAGATATCCGGATTAAATCAAATTATCAATTGTATCTGTTGGATAAATTACAAATAGAGATCCAATTTTATTTTAATAAAGATACAAGCAAACAATTAAATGAAACTCTCCTAAATCATTACATGTATCTGGGAATCACAATAGATATCCAAAAGTAATATCAATAATTAAATTAAAGTAAAACAATTGAAACCTTTAAACCCATAAAATCATATGATATTAACTTTTACATGAAAGTGTTTTGTTCTTCATCGGAGAGGTTTCATCTTCAACCTTAGTTGAGAATTTAGTTCCACATGATTATTAAAAATAAAACCTAAACCTAAAACTAAACTAAAATGGAGAAAAACTATTGAAATTCGGACTTGGTCTCCCAACCTCGTGTTTCTTGAGGCTTAGCAGTCATTTTATAGGGGTTTCTAGGGTTTAAAACCCTAAAAACGGCGCTATGGCATATCTGGCAAACGAGTGTGCTAGAGCGCATGGCCATTGCGCTCGATCACACTCAAGCATGTACTCTTCTCCTGCAGCACAGAACTTGGGCGCTTGCAACTAGCTGGTGAGCGTGAGTGCGCTCGAGCGCAACCCATCTAGGATCAAGCGCACATGCGCTTGAGCGCAGAATGGTGCGCTCAATCCTACTTTGATGGCACTTTTTTGGCTTTCTTCTAAACTCCGTACTTTTCACTTTAAAGGCACAGTTTTCCCGTAGCAACCTACAAAACATCAAAATACATAAACTAACACAAAACATCAAAACATAATACAGCTAAAGGATTAATAAGTGTAAATTAAGGGTTTCAAATATACAATATTCGGCACTTATCATCTACCAAACATCCCTCAATTTACTGCCACAAAATGGAATATAATTCTAGTCCCAGAGAAATGAAGAACAAGATTTAATGAATTCTAGTGTAATCAGATTGAATTTTGATTTTTTTTTTTTTTTTTTGACTATGTGCCAATGTGCCAATGTGCATTCTACTTGCAATGTACAACTCATGCGGACAACAGGAAGAAAGCCCATCAGAAGTTGGTCAGCAGGGTGAGAGGGGCTCGTTAACTCTAGAACGAATTCCACTTTGCTCAGGGCTCTTTCAAAGCAATATGGTGGGGTGACTGGTGAGGGTGAGATGTGACCTCAATTACTATTCATTTCTTTTTTTTTAAAAAAATTAACATCAAAATATTCTTATGTTTTTTACTTTTCAATACTACTTTTTCATTTTTTTTATACTAATTATTATACAGTAATTGGGGATGGAATGTTTAACAAACAACCCCGTCTATTCATTTCAAAAACAACCCCGTGGTTGTGGAGATCAAGGTGGTAATTGAAAAGACAGGGCAAGAAAATGTTAGGGGTCAATAAATTTTTTATATTAGAATTATATTCTCTTACAAATTCAATAGATCAATCATTAGATTTATGAGGGTCACCATTAACTTATGTGAGATCCATATAAGTCCACAAATCTAATGGTTGATTTAAAAGATGAGATGGGTCAAATATGGAGAAAATATTGACCCCTAACATTTTTCTATAAAAAGAGATATCTTTTGGCTTGGCTTTTAATCTAGAGTGCTGACATGGCAATTTGTGAACCATTTATTTACAACAAACAACTAGCAACGATCTGAAGAATAGTTGTCCCTCGAATATAGACATGTTTTTGTAAGCAGAATTATACTATTTTATGGGGAAAGGAATTATTATTATTGAAATAAAATAAGTTGGAATGAAATACTTGATCTTATTTTTAGCTTGGTTGTAACACTAAAATAAATGATTAAATATGTAGCTATTTTGGGTATAATACAACACCTATGTTAATGAATAAAATCATATTCTAATTGTTAGAATAGTTTCTGGTATGGTGTGAACGCGCGGACTTTGGGATGAACTCCTGAAACAGAAGGTAAACACGAAGAGAAAGCGCCCTGTGTTGAGCGTGATCTCCCTCCGAAGGGCGTTGACCGTGATCTCCCTCCAATGCCTGTGTTGAGCTTGATCTCTTTCTGATGCTCAAGTAAGGTCTCTGAGAAAGTATGTGTAAGGGCTAGAATAATTATGCGTGATTTTAATACTTGGGGTCTGGCCTATAAAGAGGCTAATAGGTTTACCCAAATTAGAACTTCTCATTTGATATTATCTTTTCTTCACACTGATCCTATTCAAGTCTTGTAGGTTGATCCTCTCTCTCTTTCGTGTTATCTGTGTAGCTTGATTTGAATTGAGAATAGTAGTTGCATATGAGCTTTAATATTATCCTTGTGATATTGGATAATTGTGACAAGAGTTTCCAACCCAGTGGAAATCATCTACTGAGCGCCGAGAATTTGGATATCCAACGATATCTGTTTGCAATGATAAGTGGTCTCTGGGAAGCAAAGGATTTGATACTCCAGGGAAGTCTATTCTCGAGGGTTAATCTTTGGCCGACCGGGCTTCTGCAGTATTTATCGTTGATTCTTCTGGGTTTCTGCAGTATTTACCGTTAAGCCTCTTCTTCATCTCCATCAACTACAACATCTACTACACCATAAGTTACTATATACAACACTACAAGATCATGATAAATATTTTGCCACCATTTCAGTTACATTGTGGTCAGATGACAAAAGTCTTAAGTCTTGGTCTCAAGGCAATCCTGGTAAACTGTAATAAACAAGGTCCCCAGAACTATACCCATATGTCTTGCATATGTGATCTATATTAGAAAAATTCAATTTGTTCCCATCATATGGGTCTGTGTAATTACTAACATCGCTCCAAGCAAAATTAATCTTATATTTTCTATTAAAAGTACACACATGGTGCACCTCAAACATTATAGAATGTGTACCCATCACATATCCTGCTACATTTATTACATTGAAAGGTTTAATACAATACCCCAAACAATTCTAACCACAAACAATTAATACAATCAGAAAGTTATAAATATACCAATGAGTAGACATTTGTATTAAACTTTTTCTCTCTTCATCAATCATTGTTGTAAAAACAACCCAACTCACTATTGACAAAACAAAGTAAAAACAACCCAATCATAACTGATGGTCAACAACTGGACCTAATCAAAGCATAGATTTTATCTTAGTTCATTTAATCACAAACACAACTTTTTAGAAAATTCTCCATCTTACCCCTATACTCATACTAGCCACGAACCAACCAACAAAGTTAAGTAGTAATTTGCTACAATGATAACAAAACCAAATATAAGTAGTACATTCTGCTACACAGTATGCATTGTGGTCCGGTTTTTTATAGCGACAAAGGACTACATTACCCCTAAACCCTAAACAACAACTTCACAAAAAAAAGTGAACCTCTCTATCAATACACTAAGCACATTTATCATTTAAGGTCGGCAACCAAACATGAAATGTATAATGACAAGTAATGGAATGGACCACTTGACCATTTTATTCAAACTATAAAACTCATAGTGCTAATCACATGTCCAACACAAGTCCAAGCTAGGGGACCACACTTAGATCAAAACAACAACAACTTTCAAAAAAAAAAAAAAACCAATGACAAGATGACCAAACATATGACAACTTTTAACGCACTGTCAGAAAACAACAAATTTCAAAAACGACGAGAATATTACCCATTGCAAATAAATATACTCTAAACTAAAACCTCCACAAAATCCCTTTCAGATGCGTTATATGCAAAACTCCCCAAACATCCACTACAAATTGTTGATCAAACACAACTGTCATAAAATTACAAATACAAACCCTAAATTTATATTTTAAGGATAATGAAACTTATTCGATTATCGTGGATTCAAACTGATTTAAATGGGATTTGTGACTAAACCGCTACAAATTGATACCTAAACTTCAGCTAGAATGGTTCGCCGATGATGAAGACTATGGTTCACACGAGTAGTCCCTTCGAGAAGTGCTTGGCAATTTGTGCTCAACATTTTGGAACATTTAGGTTTAATTTTGCCCCTTCTTGAAGGAGAGTAGTTTGAGTATTTCAGTTAGTAAGTATGAGGGTATAACGGATAATTCAGGGGTGAAAAACCACACGTAAGTCATGTGTTTACGCTTTTGTTTGAGGTTAACGATTCAAAAAGACGAAGGGATCTAAATTGAGAGCAATTAAAAGTTCAGAGTTTCAAAGTGAAGTGTCAAAAAGACGAAGGAATCCAAATTGAGAGCAATTGAAAGTTCAGAGTTTCAAAGTAAAGTGTCTTTATATATATATATATATATATAATAAGTGATCGGCCAAGAATGCTTCAATGTGAAGTAAAGTAAAAAACTTCTCAACGAAGAAGTAAAAGGGGCCCACGGAAGACTTTGAGAAATCAAGTCACATGCGCTACACATAGTACGTACTCTAAAATGCCAAAATCCACCATGGCAAGCAATTTTGTGAACACGAAGCAGCTGGCCAGCGACATGAAAGAGGAAATCGAGAGATGCGAAAAGGACGTTACGAAGCGATGCCGGCAGTAGCAGTTGTTGCATCTATATATACAATAAGTGATCGGCCTTCAATGTGAAGTAAAGTAAAAAACTTCTCCATGAAGACTTAAAAGGGGCCACGGAAGACTTTGAGAAATCAAGTCACATGCGCTACACATAGTACGTAATCTAAAACGCCAAAATCCACCATGGCAAGCAATTTTGTGAACACGAAGCAGCTGGCCAGCGACATGAAAGAGGAAATCGAGAGATGCGAAAAGGGGTTACGAAGCGATGCCGGCAGTAGCAGTTGTTGCATCTACAGAGTGCCATCAAAGTTTGTGGACAACAATGGCCACTGGTACACCGCCAGGACCGTCTCCATCGGGCCGTACTACTACTACAGCGAAGGCCTTGACCGTGACTACAAGTATCAGTGCCTCGGCTCCTTTCTGTCCAGAACCCGAAAGAAAGGTATAGGCTTGGAGGACTGCATGAAAAAGTTACTCCCGCTTGAAAGAGAAACCAGACAGTGTTATTCTGCAGAGATTCAACAGAGCGATCTCAGCTCGAATGACTACCTCGAAATGATGGTTCTTGATGGTTGTTTTATATTAGAATTGTTTTACAAGTTTCATGATCCGGAAGTGGTCAAGAGTGACGAACCTCTAGCACACCTTCTGTGGAGATTACCGTATTTCTACGTGGACTTGCTCCTCCTTCAGAATCAAATCCCTTTTTTTGTTCTGCAAAAGTTATTTGATATTTCCATGATTCCTGACGAGGAGCACGGTCCGTCCTTGTCCTTGCCCTTGCTTGCTTTGCGATTCTTTAACAACGTTTTGAGAAGACCCGACGAAGCCATAGAGAGGTACGACAATCCCGAAAATCGGCCCTTGCATTTGCTGGACTTGGTTCGATCGAGTTTAATCCCAAATGATCCAACGGCGTCACTGAACGACGAAGACACACATATCCAATATTCTAAATGTTGCCGTTACGAGATTATAGTCCGTATGATTGAACCCCGACTACAAGACACACATATCCAATCTATTCCCTGCATCTCGAATCTCCGCAGTTCAGGGATCAGGGTCCGACCGGTCAAGGCGGACAGCTTCTTGGCAGTAAAATTCAAGGACGGCTTGATTGAGATGCCCAGCATAACCATCAACGACTTCATGAGATATCTGTTGCTCAACTGTGTGGCGTTCGAGCAGTGCTACAAGAGCTGCACCAAGTACGTCACGGCGTACGCCACTCTCTTAGACTGCCTTGTCAACACCTCCGCTGATGTCCAATACCTTCGCGAGCACATAGTTATTGACAATTACCTAGCCGACGACCACGAAGTTGCACTCTTCATCAACGGTCTGGGCAAGGACGTGACCGTCGATATCCGCCACTGTTATTTGTCCAAGTTGTTCAATGATGTGGACAAGTATTATCGGAAGAACAGCCATGTATATTTTGCGAGCTTCAGACGAACATATTTTAACACGCCGTGGTCCTTCATCTCGGCGTCGGCTGCCTTTGTGCTCTTACTGCTTACGGTTGTGCAGACCATCTTCTCCATCATCACCTATGTGCATCCCAACAATTAGAACTTCTACTCCATTAATTCCCCACTCCACACAATGGGGATTATTTTAAGAGGAGCATGGATTTCTGATCAAAAGGTTAGAAGAAACCTTTTTCTTAATTTCAAAGTTTTCTTCAGCTTTTGTTGCTGTCATTTTCTGCTTCAAGCTTCAATAAACATGGCGCGCTGGATCTAGCTATGTCAACATTATATATTTTTCGCTGCTTATATATTAATTATGATGAATTTGTGTTTTACATGCAGCATGGGACTGGCATATTCCATATTCTAAGCCATCTACCTTGTATTCCACACCTGATCGATATTATTAACTAAACCTCACCTGCATAGATCTATCCTTAGAAATCAATTAAGAAGATTTTACGATACATATTAATTTCAAACCTTATTATTATTCTTGAATATTCTTGATTTGGTTCATTAGTATGATATCTGTTACGATATAAAGATTCAATCCCGTCGGCACATCATAGACCAATTAATTAATTCCAGTAAATACTGAAGCTCCCGCCGGATAAATCCCCCTCATGCCCGCCAGTAATTTCTCACTCCTCTTTGACCCACTGATAAATTGCCTCCAGCCATCTACCCCACCAGTAAATGTACGATCGATAAAGAGCACTAGCTACTAGTAACTTTACCTAAATCTCATTTCTTTCTTTATTTTTTCTTTTTTCTTTTTTTCTTTTTTTTGATGAATCATTTCTTTCTTTAAAAGTAAGAAAAACTCTTAAAAAATTACGTACATAAATTTTCTCCAAATCAGTTTGGAAGAAATATCCTCCAACTCATATAAAATAGTATCAAGTATCTATAAACATTTAAAACATTAGTCTAAGTTAGTAAACTACTATTAATGACCTTAAGAATTTAATATGCGTTTTAAATGCTTATAAACACTTGACACCATTTTAAATGAGTTGGAAGATATTTCTTCCAAACTGGTTTCGGAGAAATTTTTGTCCAAAAATTACTTACTTGGTATTTCCTAAACTTGCAAGCTAGGGAACACCATGGGAAACGAAAAATGTTACCTTAGATTTAGGATAGAATTTTTGGTTTCCTTAACATTATTTTAAGGAGAGTGAGGTGTTCTCCAGATCCTAAATTGATATTATTTTCTAAAAATCGAATGAGAGAAATAAAGGACCGGTGGGGCCAGTTTCTTTTTTGCTTTTCTAGAAAATAATATTTATCTAGGGCCAGGACAACACAAGAAAACACCTAGCATCTCCCTTAGTTTAATATAAAAATACTTTCTCTTTCCTCTATCATTTTATTTAAAAGAGAAATGCTATTGTTCCTCCTACAGTTCTCTTGGCCGGTGTTTTTATAATCCTATGTGGATATTGTTTTTTAAAAAAGTTTTTTTTAAAAAAAAAAAAAAAAATTATTCTTACTTTCTAAAAAAATTTTTAGAAAATAATATCTATGTAGGATCAAAAGAATATGAGAAGAACAACATAAGGAACCATAACATTTTTCTATTTAAAATAATATTTAAATATTTTCTTTTTGTTCTCTTTTTTTTTTTTCGCTAACATTTAATTTAAAGAATACTTAAATTAAATGTTTGGTAGGGGATTATTCTTAGGAATAGTTATTGTCGTGAGAATAACTAATCCCTTAGAGCATTATTAAAAGCCTCACCAAAACTATTTTTTAGTTAAAATGGTGAGGCAATTTGGAGAAAATGCCATAAAACCCTCCCCCTGCAGCCTCACTACCTCGATAAAAAAAAAATAATAATAAAAAAAATAAATAAAAAAAAAAGTGATAGTGTGTACTCTTTTTTTTTTTTTTTACATATCCACCGAAGGGGGGGGAGAAATTCTAACTAGTGACCTCCACTTCATAAGTGTGGTCTACAGCTGATTGTGCTACCCCTTGGCAACGTGATAATGAGTACTGTTCATTCACCAATTGAATAAAAAATGCTATTAAAATCAGTTTTCTCTCTCCCCTTAAATGCAAATCTTTGAAAAACACAAAGATTCAAAAATATAAAAGTTAGAGAAATAATAAAAAAAATATTTGAAACATAATATTTAAATAGAATAGTGAAAGTAAATTGTTAAAATGATATGGTTGTTGGAAGTACTTTAAAAAAGTAAATAGTTAAAATAGAGAAAAATGAATTTTTAGCTATTTTGGTGAGTAAAATTTAGTGAGGCTACTAATAATGCTCTTACAAAGAAGAATAGCTATTCCTAAAAGAATATACTACATTTTCCATAAAAAAAAAAAAAAAAAAAAAAAAAAATTATAAAAATGGAAAACCACCCCTGTGGCCTTGCAGGATGGCTAAGGCCACCCCCGAATCCCTTGGGGGTGGCCGTGACCACCCCAGACAACTTTGGGGGTGGTCGTGGCCACTCCTGCGAGTCATCGGGGGTGGCCGCGACCACCCCTCGACCGCTCTGTGGGTGGCCGACCACTCACCCAATGGGTAGTCGGCCACCCATGGTATTTAATTTTTAGATTTTTTAGATTTTTTTTTTTTTTTTTTTTACTTTTAAAAATTAAGTTGAAAAAAAGAAAGAAATAGCCATGGTTTTTTAGTAATCTTGATTTAATTTCACTTAAATCATTTGTGTTGTTACTAAACTAAAGAATAAAAATAACTATTCAATTACACTCTCTTCTATTCTTAATAATAACTATTCATTTCCTAATGAAACTTTCATTCTACAAACTAAACAAGACCTTAAGATAAACATTAAGTAAGCTCTCTAATTTGTTCCTCATATTGTTAGGTAGCAATAGTAAAAGAATTTATATATGACCCACTTTTCGATCCGAAAAATATCACATATATTTATACATGTGGCACGTTCTTATTCCACCAATGATTGATGGCTTGTCAATTCAACTTTTGTCTAGAATATCACATATATTTATACATGTGGCACGTTCTTATGCCACGAATGATTGATGACTTGTCAATTCAACTTTTGTCTAGAATATAAAATCCAAGAACTTCTTCTTTTGTCTACCCCTGATGTGGACTTAATTTGGGGCTAAAATTTCAAGGATTACCCCGGGCGATGTTTAAGAGAAAATAAATGTTACAGTTTTTTTTAAAAAAAAAAAATATGCTCCTCAAATGATGTGTCATAATTTTACATAATCTATTATTTTGAAAAATGTATTACTATCTCATAAGATTGTGACACATTTAGAAAGTAATTCTAATTTTTTTTTTTTTTTAAGCGTACAATTTCTCTTAGAAAAACCTGACAACATCTACCTTTGTGACACAATTCTTGCAAGCATCAGAATAAGATAAGAGATGAGGTGGAAAAATGAGGACGATCATCCCTTCTCTACCACTACTTTCCAACAGCATCTATGCCTAGAACAAAAAGCGTCAAAGGTCCAACGGCATCTATGCCATGGAAACTTCGATGCCAAAGTCAGTTTCTAAGAGAAAGATCATGCTTCGGGGCACAATAATTCATTATGCTCAAAGGGACTAATTGAGCTCTAATCCATAATTTCTGATAGGAGAGAATATGTTTTTGTACCTTGTGTAAGGGCTTATTTATAGGCTGAAGAGTAGAAGTAAATTTGAACTAATTCTCTTGAAGGGTTATCTCCTGAAGAGTTGAGATAGAACTGAACAGCTCTCATGTGGAGATAAACTTGAATAGTTATCCTGTAGAGATAAGCTTTAATAGCTCGCCTTGCTCGAGTTGAACTAAGATTTTTGGGAGCTTGAGTTGGAATTGAGCTCCTATTCCCCTGTAGACTTGGAATAGAACTTCTTGATTCCCCTATAGCCCCAATTAGAATGTACCTCCTACTAATTAATTAAATAGCCCTTACTTATTTAATTAATATCTTCATGGGCCTATCATTGGTCATTCGGCCCAGAATTTGGTAGGCTTGTAGTGTGAATTTATTCCCAACAGGTGTGGACAAGACCTAGGTAGCCAACAAAAATGTGGACAATTATTCAACCACACAATTATTGTACTAGAAAGCATTAACTCCTTTCATATGAACAATACACGTCTGAATTTTACCAATAATACTCCCACGCGAAAAAAATAGTAGTTATCTCGGTAGAGGATACACATGACTTGGTAGAAAGTTGATCGTAAATGGTATAGAGCTCTCCCCTGAAGTCACAACAATGGCAAGCTGCAAGCAAGCCTATGATCATAAATCACTTTATATTAAAAATGTCATAAAAGAGACCACAGTGAAGCTCTGTGTAGGACAACAAACAAAATGAAATATAGATTACTGATTATTGAAAAAAGAAAATCTTAGAAGCATAGAAAGAACAAAACAGAGCATGCGAAAGAATTAGTTAATAGCAGCTCACCATCAATAGATTACTCTTTCTTATCTTACATACGTGTATATATGTTAGTTTAGTTTGTTATATCAGCTAGTTAGTTATGTAAGTTGAAACTGTTATGTTGTTAGTCTATACTTTGTTATTTGAGTTGTAAAACAGAATATATAAACTCATGTATTGCTTTGTATTTTGGCAAGTTAATGAGAACAGATTTATCTCCAATTTCTTTCTTTCTTTCTTCCTTTACAATTTGATATGGTATCAGAGCTTTTCACTTTGTGAAAGTTCAGTTCATCAATGTCGATCCCAGTTTCCTCGATTCCTGAAGCCATTCCCATTTCTTCTTCCCATTCATTACCTTTCTCTCTCAATGATAATCCCTCCAGTCATTACTATCTGCATAATGGTGATAATCCAGGGTTGTTGTTGGTTCCTCAACCATTAAATGGTGAGAATTATAACACTTGGAGCCGATGCATGACCATGGCTCTCTCTGCGAAGAACAAGTTGCAGTTTGTTGATGAAACTCTTCCTCACTCATCCACTCTGAATGAATTTGAGTTTAGAGCCTGGAAGAGGTGCAATGATACAATATCTTCATGGATTGTTAACACTGTATCGAAGGACATTGCTACCAGTATAATCTACATCAACAATTGCCAGGATATGTGGTTGAGTCTGAATGAAAGATTCTCATAGAAAAACAGACCACAAGCCTTCCAACTTCAGAAAGCTATCTCTAGCTTATCGCAGGATAGCATGTCTGTAAGCTCTTACTTTACTCGTCTCAAATCCCTTTGTGATGAATTTAGCAACTATAAGTCTTTTTCTCCATGTACTTGTGTTCCTGCGTGTTCTTGTGGTAGCTTGAAATCTGTCCAAACATTTTTTGATCAACAGTACGTTTTCCAATTTTTAATGGGGCTCAATGAGTCTTGCTCACATCAGAGGTCAAATCCTCTTGATGGATCCACTTCCTCCAATTAATAAAGTGTTTCCACTAGTTGTTCAAGAAGAAAGTCAAAGACAAATCTTCATAAGATCCATGACTTCATACCCTACATCCTTGATAACCAAATTTGTCCCCACACAGCAAAATAGGTTTCCTAGGTAGATGACTCGAAAGGATAAACCAGTCTGTACTCATTGTGGTATTTCTGGACATACCATTGATAAATGCTACAAGCTACATGGCTTCCCTCTTGGATTCAAATTCACAAAGAGGCCTTATTTTTCCCCAAACTCAAGTGTAAACTATGCTGCTCAGACTCATGGAGAAAATTTTTCTCCTACTCCACAAGTTCCTCAGCTGCCAATTACAATAGAACAGTGTCAAAGGCTTCTGGAATTCTTGCAAACAAATCCTCATCAAGCTTCCGCCAATCAAGTAGGTTCTTTACCTACTACTCCAGACCACCTTTTCTCTTAGGTTTTAGGTAACACTCATGTTCTCAATATTAAGCACTCTGTTTTTCATTCAAACCTCAACTTATCTAAACTCAAACCAAATCCGACAGATACTCCTTGGATCATTGATACAGGAGCTACTGATCACATGGTTAATTGTGTTTTTTTGTTTACAACAATTACATCTACTATATCCACATCTGTCAAACTACCTAATGGTGACTTAGTTTCTGTCACACACATAGGCACGGTTAGAATTTCAGATCATTTCATCTTAACCAATGTCTTATGTGTACCATCTTTTTCATGCAGTCTCATTTCTGTAACAAAGCTCATCAAACATCTTGGTTGCTGCCTCATTTTTATTAACTCTTATTGTTTCATACAGAATCTGATCACTTGGAAAATGATTGGAGTGGGTGAGGAAAAAGAAGGTTTGTTCCATTTGATACAACCTGCAAGCAAACTTTCTGCAAACCATGGTGTTAATTATGCTATTCTCGAAACTCCTTCAACAGACCTATGGCATTTTAGGCTAGGTCATTTGTCTAATTCTAGAATAAACATGTTGCACAATTTAGTTCCTTTCATTTCTGTTGATTCAAATAAAGTCTGTAATATTTGCCCTTTGGCAAAACAGAAAAAGCTTCCTTTTCCTATTAGTAATAAAACTTCAAAGGCTCCTTTTGATCTCATTCATGTTGACATTTGGGGTCCCTTTTCTCAGCAATCCACAAATGGATCGCATTATTTTCTTACTATTATGGATGACTTTAGTAGATATACTTGGGTTCATCTTATGCATTCTTTCTTTAAACTTGTAGCAACTCAGTTTAATCTCAAGATAAAAATCTTGAGATCCGATAATGGTGCAGAATTTCACATGGAAAATTTTTTATTTTCTCAAGGAACTCTACATCAACTCAGTTGTGTAGAGACACCTCAACAAAATTCCATTGTTGAAAGAAAACACCAACATTTACTCAATGTTGCTAGGGCTTTAAGGTTTCAATCTCATTTGCCTCTCTCTTTTTGGGCAGACTGTGTCTTAACAGCAGCTCATCTGATCAATAGGATTCCATCCCCTTTGCTGTCTAATAAATCTCCATTTGAATTGTTGTTTTCTGAGCTTCCTTCTTAATTATTCTCATCTAAAGGTCTTTGGTTGTCTAGCTTTTGCCTCCACCTTATCTCGAGATAGACACAAATTTCATCCTAGAGCTACTGCATGTGTTTTTCTAGGTTACCCTCATGGTATGAAAGGATATAAACTTTTAAACATTCATACCAATTCTGTTTTTGTATCTAGAAATGTGGTCTTTCATGAACATGTTTTTCCTTTTGCATCAAAAGAATTTTCTTTCCATTCAGATGTTCATTCAAATGATGCAATCAATAATTCTCCTTGGTTCAATAATCTTCCCTATATTAGTGATGATACTTGTCACCATTCATCTCCTATTGCAGAAGATCAGTTGCATGATGATCACTCCACTCATGACATAGTTTCTCATGATTCTCATGATCATCATTTATCTTCTCCTAACATTAATTATCAATCAGATTCTATAGCAGAATCATCTATCATCCCAACCAAAACCCTTAGAAAATCAAACCGCACCAGGCAATGTAACATCCCCAGCCCGTTAAGGCTGAGTTTGCCACTTTTCTTCTTTTACAACAAAAGTTCTTGCAAAGATCTATAAGGTCTATCAGAGTACTTGATTTTAAAGGATACGAAAAATGTATAAAACATTATTCAAGAGATTTTATTACAAGCGAAATTAGAAAACATTAAACTTTAGTTGCGGAATATCATATCATTACACTAACTTATATGAAAAGACTTTGAAAATTAATAATTATTCCCACCCCATTCCGGCCTCCTATTCCAGCATCCTTTCTACCTGAAAACAAGAAATAAAACTGAATGAGCCCAAAGGGGGCCCAGCAAGTAAAATCCACAACCATAAATAGTTTTACTCCTTGTTCTCAGTTTTGAAAATCGTTTTCACAAATAAATATACATCCAGCCATAATAATATATGTACGTACGGTTGCATCTCCCGTAACATATACATACTATTACATCTAGTAATAGATCATCGTTGTAAATCATCTTTATAAATCATCATCATAATGCATCATTATAAATAATCTTTGTAAATCATCTTAGCATATCTTCATTGAAAATATAGTATCATTTTCTCATAATAAGGCCCATGTACACTATTACCCCTGTGCACGAGGGTTGCGGGTCCTTGTGACCATGGCACTGAACTGTGGCCACAGCCATGCCCGACCGTCAATTAACTCTTTCTTGGTGCACTCAACGGTCTAGTTGATGGAATACCACCTTCTGGCATAGCCTCCTTCAGTGGTTTCGCCTCCATCCGAGTATCGGTACCGAACTCTCATCTTATCTTATCTTGGGGCCAAAAATACTCTCCTCCATACATGTGCCCTCATTTCATAAACATTTATCTCATCTCTTGTACTTTTCTTTGTACTTCTTTTGATGCATCTTAGGGCAACATGTAGGAGGGTTTATCATCATTTTTCTTTCTTATAATCATCATCATTTCTCAACTTTCTTTTCTTAAAATGGAAACTTTTCCAAATATAAACTTGTTGTGCTTAAAAAGCCTTTAAAGAAATATAAACTTTCTAAATAATTCTTTTAGAAATCCTTCATGCATGCAACATAACTTCATAATACGTAAATAAAATAATCATTTACAATTTACTAAAGAATGAATAAATAGCATGACATGAAGTAACTTTAGAAGGGGTAGTGAATTTACTTACCTCTAGACTGAAGCTAAAAGTGGTATGAAGGAATCCAGTTGCTCCAATATAACTAACACCACTAGTATATCTTTTGAAACTAATTTCTAAAGTCCGCTATCTCTTGTGTTCTTTCTTTCTTGTAGCGCTTGGTCTCGCCCTTTCTCTCTCTGTTCTGAGTAAACACTCTTAGAAAGAAGAAAGACCGAGTAAAAAGCGGAAGAAGGAAGAATATATGCAAGAGATGGGAGAGGAGATGAGTGGTGAAAATTGTGAAGGAGAAGAGCTCTATTTATAGGAGAAAATCAAACACTATTCTACCTTCAATTTACAATTATACCCTCATTTTACTATTTCACCAACCCTATACTATTCCACCAACCCTATACTATTCCACCAACCCTATACTATTCTACCTTCAATTTACAATTATACCCTCATTCTATCTTCAATTTACAATTATACCCTCATTTTACTATTTCACCAACCCTATACTATTTCACCAACCCTATACTATTCTACCTTCAATTTACAATTATACCCTCATTCTATCTTCAATTTACAATTATACCCTCATTTTACTATTTCACCAACCCTATACTATTTCACCAACCCTATACTATTCTACCTTCAATTTACAATTATACCCTCATTCTATCTTCAATTTACAATTATACCCTCATTTTACTATTTCACCAACCCTATACTATTTCACCAATTACCATTCTCTAATTACCACTCTCATAAATTTTCCAAGAATTAAAATCCTTAGCTACAATGGATATTAAAATAACATCATTATCAAAATAATCTATTTAAATAGCTTTGAAAATTCTGGGACACTACAGGCAAGCTCCTAGTTACTTGCAGAATTGTCATTGCCAACTTGCTTCTTCCAATTCCACTTCATCTGATTCTATTGTTGGATTTTTTGATGACACTATAATTGATAATGTTAATGCAGGTATCCCATATTCCCTTTCTTCTGTTTTGAACTATGACCATCTTTCCCCTTCCCATAAAGCATTCAGTTTATCTCTTATTTCCCACAAAGAACCAAAATTTTTTCATCAAGCTGCCAAGTTACCTGAATGGCGTGAAGCTATACAAGCAGAACTTGATGCTTTGCAAGCAAACAACACATGGGTGTTAACCTCTCTACCCCCCGGTAAGAAAGCTATTGGTTGCAAGTGGGTGTATAAAACAAAGCTCAAGGCTGATGGCAGTATAGAGAGACACAAGGCTAGGTTAGTGGCAAAAGGGTATACTCAGAGTGAGGGTTTAGATTATCATGAAACATTTTCCCCTGTTGCCAAACTTACTACTGTTAGATGTCTTTTAGCTATTGCAGCAGCTAACAATTGGTTTCTTCACCAATTGGATGTCAACAATGCCTTTCTCCATGGAGATCTTGATGAAGAGGTGTATTTGACTGTTCCACCTGGTTTTTCCATCAAGGGGAAGTCACAGGTGTGTAAATTGACAAAGTCTCTATATGGATTGAAGCAGGCCTCTTGCCAGTGGTTTTCTAAATTCTCCAATACACTGGTTGCTCAAGGCTTCATTCAGTCTAAAGCTGATTATAGTCTTTTCACCAGAACTGAGGGTTCAGTTTTCATTGCCCTTTTCGTTTATGTAGATGATATTGTCTTGGCTAGTAACAACTCTGCAGCCATCAACCAGTTTACTTCTTCTCTCAATGAGAAATTTAAACTTAAAGACTTGGGGAAGTTGAAGTTTTTTCTTGGCTTAGAGGTAGCTAGATCAGACAAAGGAATCTCTTTATCTCAAAGGAAGTATGCGTTAGAGATCCTTGAAGATTCTGGTTTATTGGCTTCTAAACTATCTAAATTCCCTATGGAACAGAACCTCAAAATTTCTAAGGATGCTGGTTCCTTGTTGGCAGATCCAACTAGCTACAGACGTCTCATTGGCAGATTGATTTATCTCACAATCACACGTCCTGATTTAGCTTATGTGGTTCATACTCTCAGTTAGTTCATGGATCAACCTCGGCAGCCTCATTTAGATGCTGCTCAAAGGGTGTTAAGGTACCTAAAGGCTTCTCCTGGTCAAGGGTTATTCTTTCCTTCTTCATCAGATCTTCAGATAAAAGTTTTTTGTGATGTTAATTGGGCTGGCTGCTTGGACACTTGAAGGTCCATCACTAGTTATTGTATTTTTATTGGTGATGCCTTAGTCTCATGGAAGTCCAAGAAACAACAGACGGTCTCCAGATCATCTGATGAGTCTGAGTATAGGGCTATGGCATCCACTTGCTGTGAGGTTACCTGGCTATTCAGCTTGCTCAAGGATTTACAAATCCTTCATCCACAGCCTACAGCTCTTTTCTGTGACAGCAAGGTTGCAATATGAATTGCAGCCAATCCAGTATACCATGAACGCACCAAGCACATAGAAATAGACTGTCACCTTGTCAGGGAAAAGATTCAACAAGGTGTTATACATACTTTGCATGTTTCTTCTGCTGCCAACTTAGCTGATATATTTACCAAACCTTTTGGTTTTGCACAATTTAGTGCTTTGCTGTCCAAGATGAACATACTCAATATTTTTCATCTTGAGGGGGAGTAACAGCAGCTCATCATCAACAGATTACTCTTTCTTATCTTACATACTTGTATATAAGTTAGTTTAGTTTGTTATACCAGCTAGTTAGTAATGTAAGTTGAAACTGTTATGTTGTTAGTCTATACTTTGTTATTTGAGTTGTAAAACAGAGTATATAAACTCATGTATTGCTTTGTATTTTGGCAAGTTAATGAGAACAGATTTATCTCCAATTTCTTTCTCTATTCCTTTACAATTTGATATTAGTTGCTTTCCATGGATCTTGACGGAAGCGCTCAGGACATATTTCCATTTATTCTCGTAGATTGGTTCCTCTGCTGATAATTCTATACACCAATCTTAACAACAGATTAATTCTATCTAAACTAACACGCGTTGTAATTAGTTTAGTTAGTTAAACAGTTACTTTGTTAATTAAATTGGTTAAACTGTTGAACAATTTTGTAACTAACTTTTCTTTCTCATACTTTGTTTTAGAGTATTTATATTGTAAGCAAGATTACATTCAAAGCTAATGAGAACAATTCATATTTTCTCCCATTTCATTTCTTCCTTTACGATTTGTTATGGAATCAAAGTTCTTTACTATTCTGTGAAGATTCATCAATGGAGATTCCCGTAGCTATTCCAATTTCTTCTTCTTATTGATCCACCTTCAATTTTCTCACCAATAATACCTCCCGTCATTTCTACTTGCACAATGGAGATAATCCAAGCACTCTTATTGGTTCTTCAACCATTAACTGGTGAGAACTACAACACCTGGAATTGATCCATGTGTATGGCTCTCTCTGCCAAGAACAAGCTGCAATTCATCGATGGATTTCTTCCTAAGCCTTCCAATCAGAACGGACCTAAGTTCACAGCTTGGTTGAGATGCAATGACACAATATTCTCATGGATTGTCAATACACTCTTGTTTCAGTTTTTTATTTTATTTTTCATATATTTATTTAATTATAACTTTCTTTATTGGTCATAATCTAATTAGTGCTAACATAGTATTAAACGATTTTTGTCAAAAAATTAAATGAAAGTTGGATGCAGAGACATATTTATTATTTGGGTTAAATACCTTATTCACCTAGTTTAACTTCTTTATTTTTTGCCACATAAAGTTTACTTTTTATCACAGAGGTACCTCTAGTTTGCATACGGAGATAGTACCTCCCTCTAAATTTCGTCCAAAATTTGGTGGAACGCCATGTCAGCACCAATCACAAATTGACACGTGTACATATAATTAATTTTAAAAAATAATAATTTTTTTAAAATTAAAAACATTAAAAATATATATTTAAAAAAAAAAAAAAAAAAGCTACTGCCACCACCTTGGCCATTTGCAGGGTGGCTTGCCACCCCCTTTGGCCATGGAGGTGGCTTGGCCACCCCCATCTGGCCGATTTAGGGTGGCGACACCCCCAGGAGCCTCCGACTGCGCTGGGTAGCTCACACCCCAAACCAGCCAGATGGATGTGGCCAAGCCACCCTCATGGCCGAGGGGGGTGGCCGAAACCACCAGCAAACCCATTGGGGGTGGTTTCGGCCACCCCTTTGTCTCCTTGGGGGTGGCCCCCCATGGCTAAAGGGTCGGGGGGTGGCCAACCATCCCCAGTAGCCACCCCAAACTCTTTTTTTTTTTTTTTTTAATAATTAAATATAATTTTTTAATGTTTTTAATTTTAAATCAATTATATAGATACGTGTCAATTTATGATTGATGTTGAGGTGGGGTTCTGTCAAATTGTGAACAGAATTTAGACGGATGTACCATTTTCGTCTTTATACAAATCAGAGATACCTCCTGTAATAAAAAGTAAACCTTAAGGGGCAAAAAATAAAGAAAACAGTAAAGTAAAGTGTAATGCTACACACACCCACTCTCTATACCCATTTTCACACTCGTATGGATGGATTTTAAAGAAAGCAAATTATTTTCCCATTTCCCCTCTCTCATATTGAATAAAAATAAAAAATAAAAAAGTTTTTTTTTTGTTTTTTTCAAGAATCATTAATACTGAATGCGCGCGGTTTCAATGGGAAGGTATTTCTAGTTTTTTTTTTTTTTTTTTTCTAACGTGTGTTTGTTGCGGAGTACTCTCAATGATGATATACAAGCTGTGGTTACTGTGGAAGCAACTAAAGCATGAAAAGGCTAGTAAATTTCGTTCAGTTTTATGTTAAAGTAATGATTAAGTGATTAAATTTACTTCTTCTTATTTGTTTAAGCTTTTGGGATAACTGGTAATTTAACATAGTATCAGTGCCAAAGGTCATGGGATCGAACCTTGATTCCATCAAATCACCCCTCATTTAAAATTAAATATTCCACGTGTTGGGTCTTTAAACTTTTGGAATAACTGGTAATTTAACAGTTTATGATGATGGCAACGATATTTATGATAGCAGCAATCTCAAATTGGTGCTAAAAGATTTGGAAGTGTATCATTGCATAAAATCTAGAAAAAGGATTATACTGTCAATTCTGCATCTGGTAACAATTCACTTGTTTATGACTATATGTAACTTGGTACTATTATGGATTGAGCAATTGGCTTTGGCATTGAGAAAAATATGCTAACCACAGTACCTTGATCTGTATATCAATAGAATCTTTGCTACAGTTGTGAGTCATCTTCAGCCAGGGTGAGTCATGGTAGAAGAACAATTCACATGCAACATACATGTTGTGTTTTTGCTACTTGTCCCAAAATCTAACTAAAAAATATGATCTAAACCATGAATAATCAATTTTGAGTACTAATTTATGCTTTGTGTATGTTGGCAGTTATTACTGGAGGTCTTGATGCGAAACATGTTATGTGGGACTTCTCCAAAGGGTGCCCACGGCAGCTATTCTTCTAAAACACATTTCGACCTTTTTCACTAAATTGGGGTCACTTTGGGTGGCTTGGATTAATAAGAATCTGATTAGGGGAAGGGATTCTGGCTACTAAAAATTCCTCAAAACTCCACTTGGAGTTAGAGGATGATCCTTAAGCTTAGGGAGACTGCAAAGCACTTAAAGAAATTCATGGTTGGGGATGGCAGGAAAACTTTCCTTTGGTTGGACTCTTGACACTTGGATGGTGTCCTTTTTTACCTCTATGGCTATCGTGTAATATATGATACTAGGAGTAAAACTGATGCCATGTTGTTTAGTGTCATTCGGGGAGGTGATTGGCATTGGTTGCCAGCAAGGTCTCAGAATTTGGTTGCTATTCAAAGCAAACTCCCGGATGTTAAAATGGGATCCCATGATACTCCTCTATGGTTGCCTTCCAAATCAAATAGGTATTCAAGTAAAGATACTTGGGAAGCTATTAGGGTGAAACAAACTAGAGTGGAATGGGATAAGTTGATTTGGTTTTCCATGACCATCTCAAAGCATGATTTTGTCTTATGGTTGGTAGTCCAAGACTGTATTTCAACTGGAGATAGATCATTAAAGTAGGGCGCTAAAGGTGAAACAAAATGTTTGTTTTTGTAGGAGTTGCATTGAATGTAGAGATCACTTGTTTTTTTATTGTAGTTTTAGTAGAAGGCTGTGGCGGGGAGTGATGCTGAGATGTTTTCTGATTTCCTGGGATGAGATCCTTTGTGAAGGGTTGAAGGAGTGGAAAGGCAAGAGCTTGAAGGCTTTTGTTTGCAAGTTTGCGTGGGGCTCTTCTGTGTTTAACCTTTAGAGGTAAAGAAATGACTTAAAATTTGGAAACCAAGCTCTTTCTAAGGATAGAATTTTGCAGAGAATCTGTTGGGAAGTCAGGACCCGTATTATGGGCAAGGGGAAATTTAAGTTGAATGAAGAAAATGTGGCTATTTGCAATAATTGGAGCATTTCTCCTACCATTCTGGTTTGTGACATTTGATTGGGTTGCGCTATAGTCCTGCAGAAGGTTATTTCTGCTTTGCTGCTGGTGCTGTTTGCTTAGGGAGCAGAGTTACTGATATCTGCATCTTGCATTCTGTTTTGTGGCTTGTGGTCGTTAATGGAATTGGGTTGATTAGTTCTAGTATTGCAGATGATTTTATGCAGTGCTTTTGCTGGTGTTGGTTCTCTTTCTGCATCAGTTGTTTTGGTGGATTTCAGAGCTTTAGTTGCTGAGTTGGTTTGCTGTTGTATAGATTTGCTGTTCCTTTGTTTGTGTGTATTGTAGTACTACTTGTCTTGTATAGTGGATTGTTGTAGACTTTCATCTCAGAAGATTGAGATTGAGGGTTGTATTTGGGGATTTACTGATTATAATTGTTGGCTGATGGCCTCTTGGTTTCTAGCTTTTGGCTAGAGAGAGTTGTATTCTTTGTTTGTGTTTACAAATATTTAATTCATCCAAAAAAAAAAAAAGACGGTAGTCCAAATGCTGATGTAGTAAACCTAGATCAAAATAGAAAACAGAGGTTGCATTTGGATTACTCATTGGGTGGGCATACTGCTGTTGTCTCTTGTGTGTAAGTAATTTACTTGTATGCACTGAAATGAAACTAAATTTGATTTATTCTAACTACTAACTAGTATTTACTGTTCAGGGCATTTTCATTGTTTGGGGAAAGAGGGAAATTCATAATATCAGGAGGGAACGATAAATCTGTGAAGGTCTGGGACTGGTCCACCTATCTTGATGCAAGGGAAGCTAATGGCAACACTGAGCCACCTTTGAACATCAATCTCAGCAAAAAAGTAAGTTCTTCTTGGATTCAGTTTCTTGTCTGTTTGTATGGAGTTTCTAATCTTGTATGCTTACTACTCCTTGGCAGGTCAATTGGCTGTGTACCACTCCTACTGAATCAGAAAACCTTGTTGTTTGTGATACAACAAAAGTGGTAAAGGTCTACTCCATATCATAGGCAAAAGCTACACATTGTTGACTGTGGACAAATATTCCCTACTTTTGAGCACAAACCCCCAATTTTCTGGCATAGTGGAAGATTGTCCAAAGTTTGCTTAGTCTGTTTACTAGAAGACCACACTTCATTCTGTGATTCCCATTTTGTTTGGGATCCAAAGGAAACTTGGCAGGGGTCTTACCAATCAACTTGATTAAATAGCCTGTTGCAACTGCCTGTTTGATGGCACGTTAGACATTAGTGCGGAAAATGATCCTCTCTACTCATGGTCAGAATTGGAACGCCTTTTAAAATGCTTAAATGGAGAGGATTCTTGCCCCATCAGTGGTCGGTGAACACCTTGATAAAGCACCTTGTCCTTTATCAGTGTCTAATTATTCTTATTTGAAGTTAATAGGCCTCAAGTTTGTGACATGTCTCTGGGTTATGAATTCTACCAAACATCCCTCAATTTAGTGCCACAAAATAGAATATAATTCTAGTCCCAGAGAAATGAAGAACAAGATTTACTTGAGAAGATTTAATGAATTCAAGTGTAATCAGATTGAATTTGGGGTTTTTTTTACTATGTGCCAATGTGCATTCTACTTGCGATGTACAACTCAGGCGGACAATATGAAGAAAAGCACATCAGAAGTTGGTGAGCAGGTGAGAGGCTCTTAACTCTAGAACAATTTCCACTTTGCTCATGGCTCTTTCAAAGCAATATAGGGGGCTAGAAAAGAAAAATAAAAAGAAGAAAGAGGAAACAAAGGTATAATTAGTGGGAGGCGGAGCTTTGTCAATTAACTTTCCTAACTTGAATATAAACACAATTTACCATTTGAAGGACCCATATTGCTTAAATGAAAAGAAAAGAAAAAAGGGAAGGGGACCAAAAAAAAAAACCCTTTTGCTGAGGATTTTGAAAAGAATTGTTTTCCAACAAGACAAGTGCTTGCCAATTTATAGTAGGCTGTCAATTCGTGTTGGCGTGTTGGGTTTGTATCGGGTCGACTCACCAGTCAACTTAAACATAACCCATTTAATTAAATCCTTCAACACTGACATGTCCATTTAAATAAGTGGGTGACACAACACAACTTGCATAATTTGTTTAATAAACAAGTCATGTTGGGTTGACTTTAATAAACAGGTTCCGACTCGTTTATATAAAAACTATTTTTTAAAATTTTAGCACGCATGAATTAAGCGAGACAGGTTAATTTGGGTTGACTTGAATTGATCCAAACCCGATTATACAAAACCCGAACCCATTAATTTCATGTTGGATTCATATCAAGTTAGCAAATCATGTAAGAAATTACCGACCCTACTTGCCACCATAACCTAACAGGATCGGCTGTGACCATTCAAATGTGATGTGTGCATCTTTAACTAGATTTGAATACCCATGTAAATTCCACAACTAGAGCAGCACGCAATGTTTCAGTTTCAGGTTCTCCTCACCTGCAATCAGCATCCTGACCAACTGTGCCAGCCTGAACTTCCTTAGACTTGACTTCATGGTTGGTTAGTTAAAGACGTACACACCCCAACCGAAATCTTCCTTAGACTGCCCGCAAAATTTCAAAATCTTTTTTTTTTTTTTTTTTTTTTTTCTTTAGACCAACAAAATAGACGTTGCATCTCACCTCTCTTGCTCTCTCTCTCTCTCTCTGTCTCTCTGCAGAACAATGACACCAACACACCAACCTCCTGCAGACCCGTCCAACCACCACCCTGCAAATCCCCTTCCCAACGGTACAAAAATGCCTGCACCACCTTCCCATGAGGACCAGAGTACCCTACATGGGGTTGAGGTTATTCATATAAAACCCATCAAAGAAAACGAAGATTTAGAAGCAGAGAAGGACACCTTGCAGGAACCAAGGTGTTGGGTCTGTAAGGAAAAGGATAAGTGTAACCAATATGATGGAATCCGGTGTTCCTCTTTGCAACTCTTGTGGTGAGCAAGTGGGGGTTGGCGCCAATGGGGAGGTATTTGTGGCTTGCCATGAGTGCAATTTCTCCATTTGCAAGGCTTGTGTTGATTATGAGATCAAGGAAGGGCGGAAGGCATGCTTGCGGTGTGCTGCTCCGTACGATGGTATCTCTCGAACTCTATGTGTTTGTTAAATTACCATTTGTCTCAAAAGCTTAAGCAGATGAGAAGAGTAAATTATATAACTTTAACTGTCACCCTCATGTGTGATTGAAATGGGAAGTAAATGGCTCTATACCATGTTAAATCATAACTTATCTCAAAAGTTTAAGTTAGGTGAACGATAATTGATAAATTACCACTTATTCTAAAAGTTTTAATTGATAAGAAAAATTAAATTTAATCATTTGATCAAGTCTTTAACAAGTTCTTGGTCAAGTTCGGCTTTGCTAGATAAATGTTGGTGTTTGAAGGGTTAAACTCTTGCATTTCACAGGCTGAAAATGAGGGAAATGCAAGGAAAAAGAAAAAAGAAAAAGAACTTCTAATAAACATGGCTTCTTTTCTTGATTTTTAAGCTTTTATTTTTCCTTTCTTCTATGTCTGTTCAGAAAATTATATTGAGTTGGACATATGAGAAGTCATAGACGATTTCTAGATTGCTATGTGAACTTTCCAATATAAAGTCTTCTGATTGCTAATCTTGTGAGCCTCTTGATTTATAGACAACTCTGTCGATGATGCTGAACTGACGGTATCAGGCAACCGATCCACAATGGCAGCTCAGCTTAGTAATCCTCAAGTAAGGATGTCACTCTATTTCTATGTTTTTCATAAAAAATTTGAGGAAAAAAAAAACCTTTGTCCCTGTCATGTTGATTAAAAATTCAAACTATAAAAACATTCATGTTGGTTGATACAGGATGTTGGAGTTCATGCTAGACATGTGAGTAGTGTGTCTACTGTTGATAGTGGTAAGTAATATTGATATCTTGTGTCATTTTGATCCTTTTCTTCAATTTTGCTTGATAGTTTTGGTGATTATGTTTACTGGTGTTTTCTTGAAGAGCTAAATGATGAATCCGGGAATCCAATCTGGAAAAACAGAGTGGAGAGTTGGAAGGATAAGAAGAACAAGAAGAAAAAGGCTCCAACCAAGGCTGAGATTAAGGCTCAAAGGGAGGACCAAATTCCACCAGATCAGCAGATGGAAGGGAAGCAGTAAGTGTGAAGGGATCAGATATGACCAAATTAATTCCCTGCATGATGTTTTGACCAATTCCCATGGGATCTCTATCTTTGCTTTGTCTTAGAAAAGTTGTGTACATTTGTGAGATGTGGTGATTGCTTTTGCAGGTCTGCAGAGGCTTCCCAGGCACTTTCTAGTGTTATTCCAATTCCATCCAGCAAACTCACACCATACAGATGTGTTATAATTATGCGACTCGTAATTTTGTGCCTCTTTTTCCATTACCGAATAACACATCCTGTTGATAGTGCTTTTGGTCTGTGGCTCACTTCTGTGATATGTGAGATCTGGTTTGCTGTTTCTTGGGTGTTGGATCAGTTCCCCAAATGGGCTCCAATCGAAAGGATCACATACACCGACGAGCTCTCTGCAAGGTACACATCCAAAGCGTTAACCGATAAATCATCATTTATCTCACTTGTTTTAGCTAATACAAAATGATAAATTTAATTATTTATTTTACTTGTTGAGCTTCACCTATTCAAAGAGAGTTATAGTCTACAAGTGAAGAAAAGTACTAAAGTATTAATTAAATGATTAAATTTACATCTTCCTATTAACTTAATCTTTTAAAATACGTGATGATTTAACATTAATTAGTGCAACAAGCTTACTTGTATATACCGAGTTGGTTTTATTAATGTCAGCATCCTCTCTGAAACACATTTTTTTTCTCAGTAACTTGACATTATGGCCTTGATCTCCCATATAGTATAATATAGGGAATCTCTTGTATAAATTTCCTATTTTTGAAAGAAATTTGGAAAGTAAAATACAAATAACGTAACTATACAATTTTTTGTTGGCAAAGAATATCAATGAACAAGATATATTTTGTTTATTGTTTTTATTTTTCATGTCATTGAGTAATGCTATAAGGAGGATTAAAGTCTTTTTGAGTCCGCTCAAATGAGATGTGGTCATCTAAAATGTGATGTGACTTTTAAAATTACCAGTTGATTAAATTCAATAATATTTATCTTAAATTTAATGGTGATTTTAAAAAGTACATCACATTTGGAATAATCATAGTCCTCTTTATAGCATTAATTCATGTTATTATTAGAAAGGAGCCAAACAAAATTTAATCATACAGAATTTGAAATTTTCATCGTTAAATTCTTCTAGGAGGAGAGTATTTTCCAAAGAATGAGAATGCTTATATTTAAGGGTTAAATACCTTTCAGCTCCTTATAATTTAACAACTTTATTTTTTGCCCCATCAGTTTCAATTCGTATCACAAATGATACCTAAGTAATGGCAAAAAAAAGATGGTACCTACGTCTAAATTCCGTCCAAAATTTAACGAAAAGCCATGTCAGCAACATTAAAAAATCGACACGTGTCCATATATAAATTAAAAATACAAAATAAAAATTTTACAATTAAAAATATTATAAAATAAATTTTTTTTTAAAAAATAAAACTGGGGAAATGGGTGGCTCGAGCCACCCTTTGGCCCCAAGCGCCAACCCTAAATTTATTATTTTTTTTTTTTTCAATTGGCTTTTGGGGGTGGCTCACCCCAAGGGCCAAAAAGGTGCTCGAGCCACCCCTTTCCCTAGTTTTTTTTTTT
>NC_081542.1:38313079-38329665 GCF_901000735.1 Corylus avellana
TTTTTAAAAAAAAAAAAAAAAAAAAAAAAAACTGGGGAAATGGGTGGCTCGAGCCACCCCTTTGGCCCTTGGGGGTGGTTCGGCCACCCCCAAGCACCAACCCTAAATTTATTTATTTTTATTTTTTTCAATTGGCTTTTGGGGTTGGCTCACCCCAAGGGCCAAAAAGGTGGCTCGAGCCATCCCTTTCCTAGTTTTTTTTTTTTTTTTTTAATTTTAAAATTTTTATTTTGTATTTTTAATTAATATATGGATACATGTCAATTTTTTAATGGTGTTGACGTGGCTTTTCGTCAAATTTTGGACGAAATTTAGACGGAAGTACTATCTATTTTTTTCAAGAAACAAAAAATAAAGTTAGTTAAACCAAAGAGGGCCTAAAGGTATTTAATATCCTAGAGGTTGAAGTCCATCACATCACAGGGACTAAGGTCATTTATTTATAGAATCATATTTATTTTCTCAATGTTTTTAGACGGGCAAGGAGAGTTACTTGCCCCCTCTCTCACACCTCTGGCTTTGCCTATCATCCTAGCCACACCAATCACAGATTCACAATTGTCATTTTACCTATGTTTCTTCAATATATATATGTTGAATCATAGGGAGCATAATTTAATAATGAAATAAAAATTTTAACCATAAATATGAGAAGTATTACTGAATACGTACAAATGGTTAACTCACTGCCATGGATGTCAGGTATGATAGAGAGGGTGAAGTGTCTGAGCTTGCTGCTGTGGATTTCTTTGTGAGTACAGTCGATCCATTGAAAGAACCACCACAGATCACTTCGAATACTGTGCTTTCCATCCTTGCCGTGGACTATCCTGTCGATAAAGTCTCATGCTATGTGTCTGATGATGGAGCCGCCATGCTCACATTTGAATCTCTTGTTGAAACGGCTGACTTTGCAAGGAAGTGGGTGCCGTTTTGCAAAAAATTTGCTATTGAACCACGTGCACCTGAGTTTTACTTCGCACAGAAGATTGATTACTTGAGGGATAAAGTGCAGCCTTCTTTTGTTAAAGAACGAAGAGCAATGAAGGTGAGCAACTCAAACTCCTTCCGGATACAACTCAATTCCTCATGCCACTTGAGTATCTAAATAATAGTGTACCGAAAACGCTAGCCATATCTACATTATCACTTTAAAATGATTAGTCAATTTGAAATTTTTTTAAAATTACTTATAAAGCTTAATTTTACATAGTAAGTAAATAATATGAGACTTAGTATCTATGAATGTCTTTTTTAACGTCTACGTCAGGACTATGTCATACAATGCTCCAATACCACATGATGTTAAAACTTGACTAAGAGAAAATGCTAATCACGTCATCATTATAATTTTAAAATGACAAGTCAATTTGAAGCTTTCCTATAATTATTTATAAAATTGAATCTCACCTTGAAAGTAACCAATGTGGAAGTATTAGCAGTCTAATACTCATGAGTGTCTTTATAAACTATCCACTTTATGTAAACTACTTGTCTTTTCGATATGAAACCAAAGTGTTACAGTAGCAATAAGCATATAGAATATATGGCTATTAATGTGTTTCTGAAAGCAACCATATATAGCTCTAAAGGTTGGCCTCTGTTTTGTTACAGAGAGATTATGAAGAGTTTAAAGTGCGAGTTAATGCTTTAGTAGCAAAGGCTCAGAAAACACCTGAAGAAGGCTGGACTATGGATGATGGAACATCTTGGCCGGGAAACAACACCCGTGACCACCCAGGCATGATTCAGGTAATTAAATCTCCCTCTTCCCTCTGATACCTGATTTGCTGCCATTTTCAAGAAATAGTTTTCATAATTTATGATGGCCTTTGTTTCACTCCTCTCAGGTTTTCCTTGGACATACTGGTGCTCATGACATAGAGGGAAATGAACTTCCTCGACTGGTATATGTCTCCAGAGAGAAGAGACCAGGCTACCAGCACCACAAGAAAGCTGGTGCTGAAAATGCTCTGGTATGTATGTTTACATACAAACTTTCACAATATAACATGGGAATTAATTAATTAACATCGATATTTTTCAATAATCCTTGAATGTTTTTGGCTTCATTCAGGTAAGAGTGTCTGCAGTTCTCACAAATGCTCCCTACATCCTCAACCTTGATTGTGATCACTATGTTAACAATAGCCAGGCAGTTCGTGAGGCCATGTGTTTCTTGATGGACCCACTAGTCGGTCGAGATCTTTGCTACGTGCAGTTTCCTCAGAGGTTTGATGGCATTGATCGCAGTGATCGATATGCCAATCGCAACACAGTTTTCTTTGATGTAAGTTTCAAGTTAGCATTATGTTGTGTGGGTAAGAAAATGAGTTCAATGTTGGAAAGATACTATGCTTATAGTATAGTGTTTGTTGGGTCCAATATGTTATATTATGGCATGGTTTTACTCAGACTCTTTAAAGGGTCCCTAGATTAGAGGCAAATGAGAGTTCTTAAAGTAGAGGGAAAGGCACATATATATAACCCACATAGCATATAAGTAATCTTGGAAACGGCCTATAAAGATTAATAAAAATTTTTGTTTGAGGAATGTAATAATGTAGTGATAGACTCACACGCATGGGAGAGATTCTTGAGTATACACATTTGAGTGTGAAAAAAGATTGAGTCACTCTTAACGCCCCAAAAACTGGACTGAGATGCCCTAAAAACTTGACTGAGCCATTTTGGTTGAAAAGACGTCACAAGTGTGAACAATTAATATAAAGTAAATTGATCCAAACTCATAAACTTAAACTTTTGAATCGAATGTTGTCTCAACATACTATGTTATGATTTCACAAAAAGACCTTACAACATGTCAATCTTCCTATCTGTTTCATATTGCACCCTTGCCTATTTTGAATTTAGTGATTCTAGCAAGAAATAAGAATATCATAGCTGTTTTGAACAATATATATCAGAAACTCAATCATCAGAGAAAGTTTTTATAAAGTTTAGCTGATCAATCTGGTTGGGAATTTTAGTAATTAGGTTTTTGATTGTTTTTGAGCTGTGTTTAGGTATAAATCAAAATTCTCTCTTCAATTTATCAGTAGAAACTGATGTATTTTTTCAAATTTCACATTAACATATAAAAAATTGAAGAATAATAATTTTAAAATATAGTTAATAAAATCATAATTTTAAAATATTATTAAATGTTCATCTGAATTTCAGGTTAACATGAAAGGACTAGATGGCATTCAAGGACCGGTTTATGTGGGAACAGGATGCGTTTTCAATAGGCAAGCACTCTACGGCTATGGGCCTCCTTCTATGCCCAGCTTACCCAAGGCTTCCTCCTCGTCCTGCTGCTGCTGCTGCCCCTCCAAGAAGCCCTCCAAGGATGCCTTAGAGCTTCACCGAGACGCAAAACGCGACGAGCTCGATGCCGCCATCTTCAACCTCAGGGAGATTGATAGTAAGTCTACTTATCAAGGCAAATAAATAAATATATTCGGGGAAATGAGCGAAATGGGTTTTGAATAACTGGGATATATTTTGTTTCCCATTTTGCAGATTATGATGAGTATGAAAGGTCGATGCTCATCTCCCAGAAGAGCTTTGAGAAAACTTTTGGCTTGTCTTCCGTTTTTATCGAGTCTACCCTGATGGAAAATGGAGGAGTGCCTGAATCGGTCAACCCGGCGGCATTGATCAACGAAGCAATTCATGTCATTAGCTGTGGTTATGAAGAGAAAACTTCATGGGGCAAAGAGGTGGGCTTCTTTTATAAACTTGGGGTTTCAAAAGTTTACCTTGATTCCCATAAAACCTATTGGATTAATTCAAAATTTCTTATTTTGACTTCCCAGATTGGTTGGATATATGGGTCAGTCACTGAGGATATTTTAACAGGTTTCAAGATGCATTGCCGAGGATGGAGATCAGTTTACTGCATGCCCTTAAGGCCTGCATTCAAAGGTTCAGCACCCATCAACCTTTCTGATCGACTGCACCAAGTTCTCCGGTGGGCACTTGGATCTGTGGAGATTTTCCTTAGTAGACATTGTCCCCTATGGTACGGATTTGCAGGAGGCCGCCTCAAATGGCTTCAAAGACTAGCTTATACAAACACCATTGTTTATCCATTTACATCCCTCCCTCTCGTTGCTTATTGCACAATCCCAGCGATCTGCCTTCTCACAGGAAAATTCATCATACCAACGGTAATTTCTTGCCCTTCCCTTACTTTGGATCTTAATTGATTATGAAACGTCATTTACGTTGTTTACAATTATACATTAAAGATTCGAAACTGCACTGGGATCAAAACCCAGTGCTGGCCTAAGTAATAATTTGATTATATGGTGTTTTTCTGAACTTCGTGAAGAATATCTTGGTCAATATTCAAAATCAGTCACCAATGATGTAAGATTGATAAACTTAAAAATAAGATTATATATATATATATATTGTCTGGCTACATTCTTGCAAAGAACTTACCTCACATTGTACTTTGTTATTTGATTCAGCTTTCCAACCTTGCAAGTGTCCTGTTTCTTGGCCTCTTCATCTCCATCATTGTAACGAGTGTGCTCGAGCTGCGGTGGAGTGGTGTCAGCATTGAAGACTGGTGGCGTAATGAGCAGTTCTGGGTTATTGGAGGTGTTTCAGCCCATCTATTTGCTGTCTTCCAAGGATTCCTGAAGATGTTGGCTGGCGTTGATACCAACTTCACTGTCACTGCAAAGGCTGCTGATGATGCAGAGTTTGGTGAGCTCTATATTGTCAAGTGGACAACAGTTTTGATCCCTCCAACAACACTTATCATCGTCAATATGGTGGGTGTTGTTGCGGGATTTTCTGATGCACTTAATAAAGGATATGAAGCTTGGGGACCACTCTTTGGCAAGGTGTTCTTTGCCTTCTGGGTGATTCTTCATCTCTACCCCTTCCTTAAGGGTCTCATGGGTCGCACAAACCGAACTCCAACAATTGTTGTTCTGTGGTCAGTGCTGTTGGCCTCGGTCTTCTCTCTTGTTTGGGTGAAGATCAATCCCTTTGTGAGCCACAGTAATAGTTCAACCGTTGCCCAAAGCTGCATCTCTATAGATTGTTAGGTCACTGAAAGGAAGCCTCCCAGAATTTTCCAACCATTTAGTTAAAAGTTGATGACAATTTGATTGCCAGTTATTGAAGTGGGAGCCATGCTTAGCTCTTTCATGACTCTTGAGGCATATTGAAGTAAGTCTTGGACAATATGTATTGATCTCTGCGTTGATAATCCGTTTGTAAAAACATTGCCTTGAAAAATATCAGTGTAAAATGAGGATTGCTGTTTTCTTCCATAAATTGAAATTATAAAGAGAATGAAATCACAGGAAAGCACTTGTCCATTTCTATTGTTTCATGTCTCATCAAATTGCAATCTTTATCCTAGAACTATTGGTTGGTGAACTGTCAATCGAAATTTTTCATGCTAGCAATGTTTCCGTTTCAGCTTCAGGTAAGGCACTATGACATGAGGCTTCCTCACCAATAGATCTAAAATGTATAATAATCAGCTAAGGAAAATAACTCTGGCTTCAACTTTAAGGAATTTTCTTCCTCTTTTTTTTTTTTTAAAGATATACCCCGCCCATCCCAAACCTTACTTAGATTTCCCGCAAAATTTCGTATTCTTTTCTTTAGATCACAAAATAGACTTTGCTTCTCACCTCTCTCTCTCTGCAGAACAATGAGACCAACACCCTATCCTCCAGACCCTTCCAGCCCACCACCCTGCATCACTTCTCAATGGTACAAAAATGCTTTCACATCCCTCTCATGAAGATCAGCATACACTACATGATGGGGTTGGGGTTATTCATATAAAAGCCAACAAAGAAAACCAAAATTTAGAAACAAAGAAAGACACCTACTAGGATCAAGGTGTTGTGGTCTAAGGAAAAGGATAAGTGAAACAAATATGGAGTCTGGTGTTCCTCTTTGTGACTCTTGTGGTGAGCAAGTGGGGGTCAGTGCCAATGGGGAGGTGGCTGTGGCTTGCCAAAAGTGCAATTTCTCCATTTGCAAGGCTTGTGCTGATTATGAGATCAAGGAAGGCCGGAAAGCATGCTTGCGGTGTGGTGCTCCATATGATGGTATCTCTAGAACTCTGAAATTTCTTAGTCAAGTTCGTCTTTGCTAAATAAATGTGAGGGTTTGAAGGGTTTAACTCTTGGATTTGGCAGTGCAGAAATGATTTGTTTATCTTTGCGTTTCTTGCTATGTTTATTTTTTCTTCTATTTGTTGAGACAATGAGACTTATAACCTTGGAGACTAGCCATATATAGGCTAAATTAACAATATAACTAAATGACCAATAATGTCAAACTTTTTTGTGATCCAACACAATTTCGAATAAAACATTATAAGTTCATGTATTACTTAATTTTTTCTGGCTCGCTTTATTGAGGTTGGGGGCGGGGGGACTAGATCAAGTGCCCTTTTTCTTGAGCTAATATTTCTTGGAGTTTTATATCTTTAGGAATTATTAACGCTCCAGCTAATCTTTTGGTTCTAGGGAAATGCAAGAAAAAAAACAAAACAAAACAAAACAAAAAAACAACTACAACAACAACTTTATTGAACATGGCTTCTTTTCTTGATTTTTTTTACCTTTTTTTTCCCTATTTTCAATTTCTGTTCAGAAAATTATAGAGAATTTATGTAGAGGGACACATGAGAAGCTATATACGATTTCTAGAAAGAGACATGGGCTGCTCTAATCTTGATTTCTATGTGGCTTTTCCAATAGACAGTCTTCTGATTGCTAATCTTGGGGGCCTATTGACTTATGGCTACCTATTTTATAGACAACTCGGTGGATGATGCTGAACTGAATGTATCAGGAAACCAATCCACAATGGCAGCTCACCTTAGTAATTCTCAGGTAAGGATGTCACTGTACGTTCTATGTTTTACATTAAACTTTGGCTGGAAGAAAACAGTATGACTTTTAATTTTGAGGAATGAAAACCCTTGTCCTTGTGGTGTTGATTGAAAATCCAAACTTTAAATACATTTTGAGAATGTTAGGATGTCCAAAGCTTAGTATCATTCATCTTGGTTGATACAGGATGTTGGAATTCATGCTAGACATGAGAGTAGTGTGTCTACAGCTGATGGTGGTAAGTAATACTGATATCTTGTGTCATGTTGATCCTTTTGTTCAATTTTGATAGTTTTGGTAATTATGTTAACTGGTGTTTTCTAGAAGAACTAAATGGTGAATCCGGGAATCCTATCTGGAAGAACAGATTGGAGAGTTGGAAGGATAAGAAAGACAAGAAGAAAAAGGCTCCAACTAAGACTGAGATTGAGACTCAAAAGGAGGACCAAGTTCCACCTGAGCAGCAGATGGATGAGAACCAGTAAGAGCAAATTAACTTGGATTAATTTGAAACAGTGAATAGATAACAAATGTGAAAGAGAAATATGTGTTGGTCTAAATTAATCCTAATATAAGTTCCTAATTAAAGGATTACTTGAGGAAACATGTTTTTTCTTTTCTGAAGTACTATTACCATGATTAAAGCTTTTTCTTATGATTGAAGGTGGGGGATTTTCTTTGTTGTTACGGGTTGAACTGCTTACTAGGTTAAGCTATGGATGAAATGAACTAATTGTGATTAAAAGCAAGTATGAATCTATTTTGAAGGGAGATGTGAGCAAATTCCCTGCATTTGGCAACATATGTTTTGACCATTTTCCATCAATCTATCTTTGGTTCGTCTTAGAAAAGTTGTATGCATTGTGAGATGTGTTGATTGCTTTTGCAGGTCCACTGAGGCTGCACAGCCACTTTCAAGTGTTATTCCAATTCCATCCAACATACTCACACCATACAGATGCATTATAATTTTGCGACTCATAATTTTGGCTCTCTTTTTCCATTACCGTATAACAAATCCTGTTGATAATGCTTTTGGTCTGTGGCTCACTTCTGTGATATGTGAGATCTGGTTTGCTGTTTCTTGGATATTGGATCAGTTCCCTAAATGGTCTCCAATCAATAGGATCACATACATCGACGAGCTGTCTGCAAGGTACACATCCATGACTCATATACATACAACTGTCGATGTCAAATATCTGAGCTATAATGTTTTGAAAGTGTTTACTAGAGCATCAAGTTTGTATGTATATACCTAGTTGGTTTTATTAATGTCAGTATCCTCTGTGAAACTCATATTTTTCTCACTAGCTTGACACTATAGCATCAAGCCTGGCTACAAACATTGTCAACTGATGCTTCTGATCTTGATCTCCTATGTGCCTCTACAGTGCTCTCATATCCTAGCCCCCAATCACAGATTCACAGTTGTTGTTTTTCCTATATTTCTTAATACATGTCAAATCTAGTAAGGCTTAAGCTGAATCTGCAGGTAATTTATACAAGGTTGCATGTGAAGAGAACAAAGAAACGGCGGATATATTGAAATCATAAGGAGCATAATTTAATGAACTAAAAACTTAAACATAAATGTGATAACTTTCAATTAACTATTATTGAATACGTACAAATGGTTAACTCGCTGCCATTTCAGGTATGAAAGAGAGGGTGAACCATCTGAGCTTGCTGCTGTGGATTTCTTTGTGAGTACAGTTGACCCAATGAAAGAGCCACCACTGATCACTGCGAATACCGTGCTTTCCATCCTTGCCGTGGACTACCCTGTCGATAAAGTCTCATGCTATTTGTCTGATGATGGAGCTGCCATGCTCACATTTGAATCTCTTTTTGAAACAGCTGAATTTGCAAGGAAGTGGGTACCATTTTGCAAAAAATTTGCTATTGAACCACGAGCACCTGAGTTTTACTTCACACAGAAGTTTGACTACTTGAAGGATAAAGTGCAACCTTCTTTTGTGAAAGAACGTAGAGCAATGAAGGTGAGCAACTAAAACTCCTTCCGGATACAACTAAATTACTCTTGCCACTTGGTTATCTAAATAATACAGTGGCAATTGCATATAGAATTTATGGCTGCACTTATTTATCAATGTGTTTCTCTGAAAGCAACCATCTCTTAAAGTTGGCCACTGTTTTGTTACAGAGAGATTATGAAGAGTTTAAAGTGCGAATTAATGCTTTAGTAGCAAAGGCTCAGAAAACACCTGAAGAAGGCTGGACTATGAAAGATGGAACACCTTGGCCGGGAAATGACACCCTTGACCACCCAGGCATGATTCAGGTTGATCTAGCTTCTAGCTGATTTTCTGGTTAATTGTTGAATGTTTACCTTTTAGACTTGTTTTCTTTTGGGAACCATCTAGCATCTTGAAAGAAACTAGTTTTTTTTGCTGAAAGTAATTCTTGATTTGTAGATTTTGAAGCTTATAGCCCTTACTTTATTGTTTCTTTGGCATTTTCTAGAAATAGTTTTCATAATTTGTGATCAATATTGGTTCCTCAGTTTGTTCACAAATTACTTTGTATTTTATCAATTATTAGTCTCCATGTGATCTTACATCTATTTGTACGAAATTTTCTCATAATGGTGCTTCACAGTTTGTAAGATTGTGAATTTCACATATGACCTTGTCACTCCCTTCAGGTTTTCCTTGGACATAGTGGTGCCCATGACGTAGAGGGAAATGAACTTCCTCCACTGGTATATGTCTCCAGAGGGAAGAGACCTGGCTACCGACACCACAAGAAAGCTGGTGCTAAAAATGCTCTGGTATGTTTACATTGACACTGTAACAATATTTGTGATTCACATGGGAACATCAATATTTCAATAATACTTGAATGATTGACTTTATTCAGGTTAGAGTGTCTGCAGTTCTCACAAATGCTCCCTACATCCTCAACCTTGACTGTGATCACTACGTTAATAATAGCAAGGCAGTTCGTGAGGCCATGTGTTTCTTGATGGACCCACAAGTTGGTCGAGATGTATGCTATGTTCAGTTTCCTCAGAGGTTTGATGGCATTGATCACAGTGACCGATATGCTAATCGCAACACAGTTTTCTTTGATGTATGTTTAAAGCTAGCATAGATGCTTCATATGCTTAAATAGTTTCCGTGTTGCACACTTTGTCTATTTTGAGAGTACTATTTTAAATTGGAATTTAGTGATTCTAGAAAGAAATAAGAATATCATAGCTGTATATCAGAAGCTCAACACTGTGTCTTATCATCTGGCGAGTATTCAGGATGGATTATCCAGCAGTATTTGGCAATTATTCAGGATTCAGATGCATTTGGATTCAAGCTGTGTTTTTTGAGTTGTGTTGAAGTATAAACCAAAATTTTCTCTTCAATTTTTAGTAGAAAGTGATATGTTTTCCCATTTTCATATTAATATATCACTTTTTAAAACAATATAGAAGAATTGGAGGGAAAATAGCTAATGCTGTAATGGCAAAGATTGGTCCCTGCATAATTACTCGCACTTTAGCCTATTGAGTTTTGAGAATCTCTTCATCTCAATTTCAGATTAACATGAAAGGATTAGATGGCATTCAAGGACCAGTTTATGTGGGAACAGGCTGTGTTTTCAATAGGCAAGCACTCTACGGCTATGGGCCTCTTTCTTCGCCCAGCTTACCTAAGGCTTCCTCCTCATCCAGGTCATGGTGTGGATGCTGCCCCTCCAAGAAGCCCTCCAAAGATCCCTCAGAAGTACACCGAGATGCAAAACGTGATGAGCTCGATGCTGCCATCTTTAACCTCAGGGAGATTGATAGTATGTATATTTATCAAGGCTAATGTATTCAAGGAAATAAGTAAAAGAGTTTTAAATAACTAGGATATTTTTGTTTTCCTTTTGCAGATTATGATGCGAATGAAAGGTCAATGCTGATCTCCCAGATGAGCTTTGAGAGAACTTTTGGCATGTCTTCCGTATTTATCGAGTCCACACTAATGGAAAATGGAGGAGTGCCTGAATCTGTCAAGCCATCAACATTGATCAAGGAAGCAATTCATGTCATTACCTGTGGCTATGAAGAGAAAACTGCATGGGGCAAAGAGGTGGACTTCTTTATTCTTCTTCTCATATCACAATTTCGTTCCATTATTACAGTGACCACAGCTGTGGTTATTGCCTGAGAAGATTGTTATAAACTTAGGGTTTCAATAGATAATTGGATTCCAACTTTACTTTTAATTTCAGCAGGCTTCATATCTCTACTAGCATATTGCTCTTTCCATGGCTTCCTATTTGTTATGATCTTATGTTTATATGTTGCGCTGCATTTGCTAGACTCTAATCTTTCACTTGAGCATTGACCATTACTAAATTTTACCTTGATACCCATATAACCCATTGGATTAATTCAGAATTTCTTATTCTGACTTCCCAGATTGGTTGGATATATGGTTCGGTCACTGAGGATATTTTAACGGGTTTCAAGTTGCATTGCCGAGGATGGAGATCAATTTACTGCATGCCCTTAAGGCCTGCATTCAAAGGGTCAGCACCCATCAACCTATCTGATCGACTGCACCAAGTTCTCCGGTGGGCACTTGGATCTGTGGAGATTTTCCTTAGTAGACACTGTCCCCTATGGTACGGATTTGCAGGAGGCCGCCTCAAATGGCTTCAAAGACTGGCTTATATAAACACCATTGTTTATCCATTTACATCCCTCCCTCTCATTGCTTATTGCACAATCCCAGCGATCTGCCTTCTCACAGGAAAATTTATCATACCAACGGTAAATTCTTGTCCTTACCTTGCAAACTTCAGAATCATGTGGTTTGGATCTTTAGTGATTATTAAGAGTTATTCAAGAACTCGAAATAGTTAGGGAGTCATTTGTAATGTCTACAATATACATTAAACATTCGAAACTATTGGACTGGGATCAAAATCCAGTGCTGGCCTACGTAATAATGGGGTCCTAGGAGGGGTGGTTTAGATAGGTCTTTATAAGATAACATTAGGATATGAAAATGCATTAAATTAATTTCATTTTAAGTGGGCTTTTTATATGCTATATGGTGTTTTTCTGAAATTCGCGAAGAATATCATGGTCAAGATTCAAAATCAGTCACCAATGAAAGTTGATGGGCATCAAAATAAGATTTTTTTTATAAAAAAAAATCCTGTCTTTCTACATTCTTCTCCGTCATGTTCATGTTTTGAAACAATTCACCCAAAGATCTTACTTCACATTGTATTTTGTTATTTGATTCAGCTTTCCAACATTGCTAGCGTACTGTTTCTTGGGCTTTTCTCCACCATCATTGTGACCGATCTACTCGAGCTGTGGTGGAGTGGTGTTCACATTGTAGACTGGTGGCGTAATGAGCAGTTCTGGGTTATCGCAGGCGTTTCAGCCCATCTATTTGCTCTCTTCCAAGGATTCATGAAGATGGCAGCTGGCATCGATACCAACTTCACCGTCACTACAAAGTCAGGCGATGATTCAAAGTTTGGCGGGCTTTATGTTGTCAAGTGGACAACACTTTTGATCCCTCCAACAACACTCATCATCATCAACCTGGTGGGCGTAGTTGCCGGATTTTCTGACGCACTTAATAAAGGATATGGAGCATGGGGAGCACTCTTTGGCAAGGTGTTCTATGCCTTCTGGGTGATTGTTCATCTCTACCCCTTCCTTAAGGGTCTCATGGGTCGCCAAAACCGGACACCAACAATTGTTGTTCTGTGGGCTGTGCTGTTGGCCTCTGTCTTCTCTCTTCTTTGGGTGAAGGTAAATCCCTTTGTGAGCAACGTTGATAGTTCAACTGTTCCCAAAAGCACCTGCATCCCCATAGATTGTTATCCAGAATTTTCCAACCATACAGCCTAAAAGTTGGTGTTTGAGGCATATTGGAGTAAGTTTTGGACAATATGTATCAATCTTTCTGCTGATAATCCGTTTGTAAAGACATTTGTTCGGAGAAATATCTAAGTTATTAAACGGGGGTTGCTATTTTCTTGCATAATTTGAAATTACACAGAGAATGATTATATGGCAGGAAAGAACTTGTCCGTTTTCTGTTGTTTCATGAACAATCACAGAGCATTCTTCATCGTACAACTGTTGTTTCGTGAACATGTGAATGTCGTACTATCTGACAAAGACTTACATCCCACCTTAGCGGCCGCTTAGGCCATGTTTGGCAATGGATCAGTTAATTTTTTTTACTCTTTAACATTCTTATTTTTTATATTACATCAATTATTTTTAACTACTATTTAAATAAAAAATTTACTAAAAAATAAAACTTTTTTTACTTTTTCATTAAAAAAAATTCTAAATTTTTATCTGTTTTATATCACATCAACTACTTCCAAATAAAAAAATCACCTACCGAATCCATTGGCAAACGAGGCCTTAAAGTTGATTAGTTATAGAATTCACCTTGGACGGGATAAAATAGCCAAAATGGTAATTTTGGTTTGTTCTATAGTTAAAAACATGTTTTAACTGTATTTTGTCTAAAGAAATAATTAGCCATTACAATGCTAACTAAATTTGTTGAACATAGTAGCTTAATAATTTATAAAATTAACTAATAAAAAATAAAGCTCAATCTCTCTCCTCTAATAGTGAATGGAATAGTGAATAGAAAAATGATATTTAATTAAAATAGTAAAAGTATATAGTAAATTTTTCTTTAAAATATTTATATAGGCTTCGTTGGCAACAAACCATTAATGGTTTGATACTATTTCTCAAAAATTCAACTTTTTAACATTTTTACTTTTTATATCATATCAATTACTTTTTACTATTATTCAAATAAAAAAATCACTATAAAACCATTTTTTTTTTTTAATTTTTTCATACCAAATATTCTTATTTATTCACATCAATTAATTTTTGTTACAGTGAAAAAACCCAAGACGTTTGCGAAACTAGCCCATAAAGTTTTGGGCCTAAAAATTATATTTGATTCCTTGTCCATACTTTGACAACCTAATAAGAAATTTTGTAGGGTAAAATTCACTTAACACCCTCAAACTACCATCTCAATGACAATTTACCTCCCAAACTATCAATTGCGACAATTTACCCCCCAAAGTAACAAAACAATGACAATGTACCCTCAATTTTTAAAAAATGACAAAATTACCCTTACTAAAATAAAAACAAAAATACTAAAATTTAATTTTTTTTTCAAAATTTTAAGGGTATTTTTGTCTTATTAAAAATTCTATAGGAGTAATTTCATCATTTTGCTAACATTGGGGGATACATTGTCATTGTTTTTGTAGTTTGAGGGGTAAATTGTCATAATTAATAGTTTGGGGGATAAATTGTCATTGGGGTAGTAGTTTAAGGAAATTAAGTAAACTTTACCCAATTTTGTATCAAAAAGTAAGCACCGTGTGAACAAAGTCAGAGCCATATTCTTGTAACTTGTGTATTGTTACTATATTTTGGAGATGGAAATATGTTCTTCTTCAATCCCAATTTGATAAAAATTAAATTAAATTAAAAATTAAAAAACTCCCTCCTACTATTTAATCAAAATCTAATAGGAGTTGCCGATTCACCCCAAAGCATTGTGGCTTGGCCACCCAATCTGAATCGGGATTGGCCAAGCCACCGAGAAATACCGGTTGGAGGTGACTCTTTCTCTCCTAGGGGTGATTCACGACTCCCTTCCTTTTTTAATATATATATATATATAGTTTTTAATTTTTTTTTTAATTTATAGGGATATTTTTGTCTTAGAAGATATTGTTGCAATTAAAATTTTATTGGGACATTATCAATCTAGTAGTAGTTTGAACTTTGAAGAGAGTATATGAATTTTTATGAACAATTTTATAGGTTGGGTTGAAAGAACTTCTTAAATCCCAATTTGATCAAAAAAAAAAAAAAAAAAATCCCTCCTACTATTTAATGTAAATCTAGTAATTTTGGTTGTTTTCATGATTCTCTTATCTCGAAAGAGAAACAGTTCTCAAATAATAGCTTAATTAGCTGAAACTACGCCTCATGATGCGAAGCTCACTAGTTCGAATCGTTCAACATATTAAAAATAAATAAATAAATAAATGGATATTTTCATTTTCTTACGCATTTATTGTTCATCTCAATATAAGAGATGCACAAATCGACATTAGATTCAATTGTAAATTAGTACATTCTCTTATAAAAAGAGCCAGAGACTAATACCATCCACGTCTCTTTCCATAAGGTTATGCAAGTTTAAAAGTCATGACTCGCCGACTCAAAGAGAAAACAAAAGGCAGTCAGACATCAAAGAATAAAGGAAGGAGGGGAAGTAAAGAAGAAGAAGGAAGAGCTGGCGACAACGCACATCTGATTTGTTTGGCTTTTTTGTAAAATCATTACATTACCAATGACGTCATTACTATTTCGTTAGCCGTTATGGATATTTGTTTTAACTAAATAATACAAAATTATTAAACGGAAAATGCCCATGTCGTTTGACGTGGTCTGGACTTTTATTTGCATTACTACCCTTGGCTTACTTCTTATTTACGTTTTTGACCTTCTCAAGATTCATCAGACTTTAATCATCCATAGATTCTAGACTTCTAGTGTCCTTCTCGCCAAAAAGAAAAATAAAGTGGACAAAAGAAAAATAAAATAAAAGAGTTTACGACGTTTTTCAATTTATGCAGACCTTAGGGTGCGTATAAATAATATAAATAATAATAATAATAATAAACTCTCTTGCAAAAACCTTCACGTTCTGAAATGTGAGCTTTCTTCCTCCACACCACCTTAATTAATAAACTTTTTTTCTACCTTCCTCTCTTTTTTTTCTTTTTCAAAATAGGTTTTTTTTTTTTTTTTTTTTTTAAAAAAAATTATCATTTTAGATTCATAGCAACTCTCCATCCAAACAAGCCACATGCCCCCTACTCTATTATATCTGACTACCTCTTTTTCTACCAACGTCCTTCAATACGGTGCGTGGAATACACACGCCACCACCTTCCTTTGCTTCAACAAGTAGATTTGACTGTTTTTTACTCCTATGCTCCTCTAGTTTTCTTGCGAGACTTTAGATCTTAGATTTCAAGATTCTATGTTTGTTATCATTTATCTCACAATTCAAGGTGGGGAAACTCATTATCTACTTTAGATATATCTTTTAACCTTAACTCATTCTGCAACTTAAAACATCTTAAGTGTCGTTCATATCACTTGCAGATTTTCATCATATGTTGTCGCTACAATCAGTACTGTTGGCAGCATTCTTGCATCTTTAATTGTACAATGAATTGATGCATGAAAAGTATTATTTTGTGGGTCTTTCATTTTGGTTTCTGTAATTTTTATTTCTTAAAATTGCTATGTACTTATATATGTTGCATTTCTTTTACTCATTAAAAAAAAAACTGCATGAGAGTAAATATATCAAAATCCAAGGGTAGAAAAGTACACTCCCAACTGTCATACACACACCCTTAAATCTAATCCTGTGACATCCTAAAAGTGCTCTCTCGCTTATCAGTTCGAAATAGAGAGTGTCCAACACACCCATAAATTTACACATTCAGCTCCCCTCACACTCTCCTGAGCTGGAAAGCTCACTCCACAACTCCACTCCCTGCACACCTCTCAAAAAAATGGCACCACCACCACCACCATTCTTCTTCACTCTCCTGCTCCTCCTCTACACCGCCGCCACCGCCACCAGC
>NC_081542.1:38329824-38360170 GCF_901000735.1 Corylus avellana
CTCCAACGAAGCGATCTCCAACTCCAACAAAGCCGTCTCCGACTCCAACGCCGTCTCCAACTCCAACGGCGCCCTCTCCTTCTTCTTCTTCTTCTTCTTCACCCTCCACGCTCGACCCAAAGCAGCTGAGAGCGCTGCAGTCCCTCAACATCCCGACCTCGAAGGACCCCTGCCAAAGCAAGAACAACGCCACCCTCGTCTGCGACTCCTCAAAGCCCTTCCGCCACCTCCTCTCCCTCTCACTCGCAAACTGCTCCCCAAACGACGTCGCTCTCTCCTTCACCGCCCTCAAGTCCCTCTCCTCCCTCCACTCCCTCTCCTTCCTCAACTGCCCAATCTCCCCCATCCGCTTCCCTTCCGAACTCTCCTCCTCTCTCCGATCCTTCACCTGCGTCCACTCCCTCAAATCACTCACCGGCCTCTGGCTCTCTCACCTCCATAACCTCACCGACCTCACCGTCTCTGCCACCCCCGTCACCACCTCCGGCTCTTATGTCATTCTTGGAAACATGAAGAAGCTCAAGTCCATAACCATCTCCCACGCCAATCTCACCGGTTATATTACCAAACACTTGAATCTCAACCTTACCCACATCGATTTTTCCGGTAATAAGCTCAGGGGAAAGATACCCAGCTCCATTACGCTTCTTGAAGACCTCGATTTCTTGAATCTTTCCTCGAATGCGCTCGTTGGTGAGATACCCACTTCGTTTGGGGACTTGATTTCGCTACAGAACCTGTCTCTGGCCTCGAATTCGCTGTCCGGGTCGATTCCAACGTCGATGTCAGCGATACCGGGTTTGGTTCACATTGATCTGAGCTCGAACCAGTTGAACGGCACGATTCCGAGGTTCATTTCGGAGATGAAGAGCTTGAAGTACTTGAATCTGGCAAACAATGACTTTCACGGGGTTATGCCGTTCAACGGGAGTTTCATTAAGAAGTTGGTTGTATTCAAGGTGGGTGGGAATAGCAATCTGTGCTATAACCATTCAATTTTGTCATCAAAGTTGAAGCTCGGGATTGCGCCTTGTGATAAGCACGGATTGCCAATGTCGCCGCCGGCGTCTAAGGCGGATTCTTCATCGGACGACAACAGCAGTGATTCGGATTATGATGAGAGTAGTGGGGATAATTCTAGTGGCAAGAGCGAGCATCATCATGGGCCAAGTAAGGTTGTTCTTGGCGTGGCAATTGGGCTTTCTTCTATAGTTTTTCTCATTGTTTTCCTTGTTCTTCTCTCAAAATGGTGTGGTTAAGGGTAAACCAAAAAAAAATTATTGCTTCTTTCTGTAACTTAGATTAGGAGGAATTGGTAAATTAGAGATGAGTTTTATTTTTTATTTTTTTCATTTATTATACACTTAATGATGAAGAAGAGTAGGTGCAACGGGGAAAAAAACAAAGAAAAAGAAAAAGGAAAGAGAGAGAGGAATCATTGAATTGGTGTGTTATTTTTTTGCTGCTTTGATCATTCTATGGAGAAAAGAGCAGTGGGTTTATCATTTTGTTGTGTTTGGTGTGTGTATTATTGGCTGCCTTTGGGGAAAAGTGGGTTGATCTATTATTATTCCTGAATACTACCTTTTCTTGAGCTACAAGTATTTTTTTTCCTTTTTTACACTTTTTGTTTACCATAGCCACCCCCTTCCTTCTATGTGCTTTTAATTGGATCTCTTGTTGTACTTTGTGATTTTCATTTCATATTTTTGGTGCTCGATGATGAAGCCTATGATGTAAAATGAGGGTATTTAAGTAATTTTGATCTTTGCATATTGTACTAGGTTTTTGCTACCAAAGGTTTATGTTCTGCTCTTCCCATTTCCGTATGCAGCTTTGAGATATGTCTTTTGGGTATTAATGGATGGCTGCATATTCCTTGACTCAGGACCTTTGTGTCTTTTTAAAGTGCAAAAAATGTAAACAAAATGGCAATTATTATTATTATTATTATTATTATTATTATGTCCACACAAGAGGGGAAGAAGATTTAAACTAGAGACATCCGCATCATAAGGCATGGTTTCTAGTCGATTGAGCTACCCTTAAAGACAAAATGCAATTGTTTTAGGTGATGGTGATGAAAATGATTTTTTTTTTTAAGTAGTGGTTGAAGTAGATTTTTTGACCGTTGAGCTCAAGTCAATAAAGGTTCTATTGTGAAAACTGAATAGAGAAATGTGTGTTTTTTTTTTTTTTTTTTGTGTGTGAGGTTTCTTGTAAAGTGTGATTTACCAAGTAGATCGCAATAATGGCCAATGTAGGTGTATAATTTTGATGTAGAGGCTGATTATCTTTTATGTGAAGGCTCATTGAGTAGGGTCCATGACTGGATGGGATGATGATTTTTCAATGTGCCCCCACACTAAAACTACTGCCCCTTATTATATCTAGGGCCATGAATAGGGAAGAGACAATGAGCTGGCTGGATAATTATGGAGAATGGCAAGGGATGTTGAATCCAACCATGTGGTCAATGTAAATGTAGATAGTTGATTCAAGTTGTGTCTCCTTGCTTGGTGAAACTCTGAAATGAGTAATGAGGTTCTATAGTAATTAGTCTGCATATTGGACTGGACCTTCTGAACCAATTGTTAAGAACCATCAACCTGCCAGCTTGTTTTAGCTGCTTATTCTGTCATTTTAACTAGGGGTACAAACGGGGCAGTTATAATCGCCTCGCAACCGCTAACCGCCTCGGGCGGGGTGGTTAGCGGTTTTAGGGATAGGAAAAAACGGTTAATAACCGCCTACCTTTATATATAATAATATAAATATATATTTTATATTAAAAACATTAAAACGATGTTTTGGTGTTAAACACCAAAACAGTGTCGTTTTAAATATGAGTTGAGTTAGGGATAGGGTTTCATCATATTCATTGTTTCTTGGAACATTTTGACCCAAAACTATTTAAAATAAGCCTAAAAAATAGACACAATGAATGCCTTAAACACCTCAAAAAGCTCAAAAGCTCATATAAAAAAAAAGGTTATAAAACCGCTAGTTATTGGTTTGAATAACCGCTAACCGCCGGTTATAAAGTAACTGCTAAGCAGAGTGGTTACGGTTATTAAAATCCAATAACCACCTTAGGCGATTTGCAGTTAGCGGTTTTAGCCAATAACCGCTAACCGCAACCGCTTGTACACTCCTAATTTTAACAATTTTCTTTTTGGCTTTACTTTGTTAGTCAATTTTCCATAGTTGGGTATCGGCCTCTTTTCACACTTCCGTACAACCTAAAAATTTTACGGATTTGGCTTAAATGCTGTAAAAAAGTTGAAGGAAATTTTTGCAGATTTTTCACAATTTAAATTTTATGTAATTTTTTATTAGAATATAAATTAAATGATTAAATTCATCTACTTCTATTAGTTCAAGTTTTTGGAATAAGTGGTGATTTAAGTTCAAACACTTTCTGTTAGAGCAGAGGTTTTTGAGTTCGAATCTTGTTTCTGTAATTCACCTCTCATTTCAATTAAATATTTCAGGTTCTTGTTTGGGGAGTAATGCTAGCTACCACATTTTTCATCCGGATGAAAAGGTAGTACCTAACACATTACTCTTGTTTAGGAGATTGCTATGGATAATAGAGTTCTTATTTACAAGCTTTGCTAAATAACATTCTATGTAAAACTATTTAGCCGCATGTAAAGTGATTTGAAGTAGTTAATATTGTTTGGTTAATTTAGCTGCATGTAAAGTGATTTGAAGTAGTTAATATTGTTTGGTTAAGAGAAGTGGCATCAAAGGGTGGGAAGGTTGGGCTGCCTTTTCCCTTATACTCTCTTGGGTTTTGTCCACTTGTCATCCAGCTATGTGGTGAATCTCAGTGTCAAGTAATGATATAAAGAGGATTATAGTCTTCCTAGAGTACTCTCAAATGTGATGTGTCATTTAAAATTATCAATAGATCAAAATTCAATAATGATCATTTCAAATTCAATGGTAATTTTAAAAGTCATGTCACATTTGAAAAGACTCTAGTCCTCCTTATATCATTACTCCTCAATGCTATCACTCAAATCTGAAAGGATTTACTGTATCTCTGCTACCCTATGGTTGTGCTTTCTGTTTTTAAGAAACATGTCCAAAACCAGCTCACTCTAGTGTGTGTACAATCGATTGCCAAAATATGAGGGTGCACTTTTTCTCTGTGGCCACCAATCCATCAACAATAGAAGATTCTTATCTCAGGATTTGGCATGAAACCAAACAAGTCTTCAAAATCAAACCTGTTTGTAGATCTGAGCTTCTTAAAGCTGCTGCTGCTGAGATCTGAAAATGAAATGATGCTGAAATGTACATAATCTTAAGCAAACTCAAAAGGGAAGACATGAGTGGCTTCTCAACTCTACCAACATGGCAAACTTGTCCTTCCATATGTCAAGCCCATAATTACTGCCACCTGCTTTTGTACTCTGCCTTTTGCTACTTGGTCCCCCGCATTCATGGAGTTCATTCATGGATGTGCCTGTCATGTGCAAAAAATGAGAGGGCAAGAAGTAAGAAAGCTGAAGTTGATTAACAAATATAGTCTATCCACGTATTATTAAACTATACTATCCTCACGAAATCCCAAAATGAGAAGCGTTTCAGATTATTTTCATACCTGCACCTTGAGTGTCGTTAGTGCTCTCAGTGGAGCTGAGTCACAAACTATGGCTTAACTGGCTTAAGAGAGCGTCTGGGATTTTCTAATGTCGAAAGTGGGCAAGTGCTACTATAATCATGAGCAAGTAGAGTAACTATTTCGATCATCCCTTTTTTCCTTTTTAAAATTTAAAAATAAATAAATAAATAACTATACCATCCTCACATAATGACAAATGTTGTTGATGGGCGACTGTTACTTTGTTTGTTAAAATTTTTGTTTCTTTTTTCAAAACAAAAATATTAACAAACAACTCAAACATAAAATATTAATAAAAATATAAAAACAGTTTTCACCTACATGTCACATTAAAATACTTTTTTCAAAAGAAAAAAAAAACCCTCGAAAACATTTTTTTTTTTTTTTTGATATGTCTGCACAAGAGGGAGAGAGTGTGATTCGAACTAGTGACCTCCACTTCATTAAGTATGGTCCCAGCCCATTAAGCTGCCTCTTGGAGACCCTCGAAAACATATTAAATATTGAAAGTAAGATAATACTGAAAAGAAATGGTGTTTGTTTGTGTGTGTGTGGAGATCAAACATATCATAGTGGTCCCAAACCCTAGAGTGTACCGAAACAACAAAAATAACAGGACACAATAAATTGTATAAGAATCTTGCAATGTTGAACCTTCTGGCACCACACGGAAGAGCTGGTGTCTCCGTTGGTGGGCCTGCAGTGCGAGCAGTTCCACAAGGGTTCTCCAGGAAAAGAGCAGCAAGAAACGTGAAAAAAGAAAGAGGAAGACAAAATTATTAAAAGATGCCGTTTGAAGCAATATTCTAAGAATAACTCTAATGGTGACCACAATGATTCCGAATGAACTGTTATGGGACATAAAAGTAAACTTTAAGTATTTTTTAATATTTTGTGTTTTAAGTTGTTTGTTAATTTTTATACTTTTGCTAAAAAAACAAAAAATTGTCTTAAAAAAAAGTAACGTTATTTAGTAGACGGTTTCTTTCATTGTCACCTGGATTAGCACTTGTAAAAAACTAACTTTTATTACCCTGTTATCTCAGTTCCAGTTGTATAACAGTCATATAACAGTTTTTTGTTACTGTGCACAACAATGATGAATAATATGGAATCGAAAAGAGAGAGTCGAGATACAGATTTACGTGATTCGGCAATGTACCTACATCCACAGAGAGTGCGGTTGTATTTTACTATTAATGATTAAGGGTTACAACATAACATATATATAGGAAAACCCTAGTTATATGGACGTATTTTGAAAATCTCCAAAATACCCCGCTCCGTGAACGTCTACTTGGCCAACCACTGGTGTTCTAATATGAGCCATTAGTTCCAACAAGTTTATTAAATAGCATAAACCATAATTGTCACATGTTAACAAGATTTTCAAGAACTTCTCAAAAGTTGGCGGTACCTGCTTGGCCATCTTTTATGCTGCTCCACATTTGATAATTCCCATACTTCCAACTGCAACGGTGTGAAAGTTGATTTTTGCCAAGTCCTCGGAAGCCAAACAGCATTCCCGGGGACACAAGTTTACTGTCTTCCAGGGAGACATCCTCGGTTAGCTATCCCTGTCGAAAATAGAGAGAATATCTATTAATACAAAACAAAGGAGATCACCATCCCATTAAGAACTATTTATTTTCATATGAGCCAAGTATTCAGTCTCCAAAGCTCTACTTCAAAACAGACAAAACCTGCATGTAGACCATACTCAAAGCCATGAAATGGAAGGCTTCTTCAAGAAAGTGACATTTACATGAGAAAGAAATTATTCATAAACTCCTAATAGTTGTAAATGAGACATAGAGGGAGCTTCTCCATAGAAGTGCAATCACAAAGTTTGACCTGTGGATTAAGTATGATTTCATTTAACCCAACATATACAAGAGATTCTAATCCTCATCCGAGGTATGTTTGTGTCAGTCAATAAACCATAATTTACAACTTAGAGCATCTCCAGCAACACCATCTACTTGTGGCCTTTTACTGTAGCAAAAGTATGTTTAGATAAGCTGATACCTAATCTGTTGGAGAAGAGTTTTGGCTCCTATTGTCGAAATTTAGACAATATAAAGGTTTTGAAGAACCTGTTGGAGATGCTCTTAGACATTTCTTGAGAAGTCGGGTTGTTTGGCAAACATTCTTGAGAGGAAAAAGAAGAAAGATATGGGTTGAAGTAACATAAAGGTGAAATGAGTTTTGAATTTTTTGTAAGCGAAAAGTAAAGAAAGTTGTTTGTTAATGTGAAAAAAGAAGTTTCCCAAAAGGAGAAAAGAATAGGTTGCCAAACACCCCTGATTTGCTACTGTTCTAGATATGAAATCCTTTACATTCAAATTCCTACTCCCCATAGATTCACCAGAAACCTCTGCAAGAACAATAACCATCCTTGAAATGGTGAAAGCGATTGGAATCTCTCAAGACAATCTCCCTGCTAGTTGACTTTGACATGAACTTGGCCATCTCATGACAGTCACCGCATACTCTTAGATTCTTTGTCACTCTTATGGTTTTGCCAGAAGGTAGGCTCAATATTCCAAAAGCCATTGCTAACTTTTCACTGTGCCCACAGAGAGCCACTTCCTTCTCCATGTCATCTGCATTAATTAAAGCATACTTTGTCTTTGGAAAGAAACCCTCTTCCCTCATCTTCGTTCTTAACCTCTTTAACAGTAACCCTATCCTTTTGGCTTGTGGGTGTGACCTATCTCCAGCCACAAAGATATTAACTTTGCCTTTGATCTCTATCCAACTAGCACCTGGGTTCTTTCTCAATCCTCGCCGACCCATCCTCTCCCGCAACTTTTTCACCTCTTCCCACTTTTCTGCCTCTGCATAGATATTCGCTAGAAGTACATAATACCCTGTGTTCTCTGGCTCCAGTTCAAAAACACGTTCTGCAACTTTCTCTGCTAGTTTTACATCATGGTGGATCCTGCACCCACAGAGCAAGGCACCCCAAATTGTGGCATCTGGTTCAATTGGCATCGTTTCAATGAATCTGTATGCCTTTGACAGCTTCCCAGTGCGGGAAAGAAGATCCACCATACAAGCATAATGCTCCAATTTGGGCTCAATATTGTATTCATTTCTCATAATATTAAAAAATCTCCATCCTTCATCAGGTAATCCAGAATGACTGCACGCATAAAGAACAGAAATAAAGGAAACTTCATCAGGTTCAATGCCGGCATTTCTCATCTGATTAAAGGTTGCAATTGCTTCACTTCCAAACCCATGCATTCCATATCCAGCAATCATAACTGTCCATGAGATCAGGTCCTTTGAAGGAATCATGTCAAAAAGTAACCGTGCAAGAACTAGTGCCCCACACTTTACATACATGTCAACAAGTGCATTGGCAACATATTGATCTGAAGAGTATCCATTTCTCAATACGTGACCATGAATCTCTCGGCCTCTTTCTAGAGCTGCTAGGCTGGCACAAGCTGGAAGGATACAGGCTATTGTTATGCTGTTTGGTTTTATCACTCCTTGCATCTCAAAAAACAAAGTAAGAGCTTCATTGGGAAGACAGTTCTTTGAGCAACCCCCTATCATTGTGTTCCATGAGATACTATCCTTTACAGGCATCTGAGAAAAAATTGAGTGAGCTTCTTCCATGCTCCCACATTTTGCATACATATCCATGAGAGCATTAGAGACAAACAAACTTGAGTCCATTTTCTTTTCCTTTATATAAGCGTGTACATCCCTGCCCCCATCCAAAGAGCCATTACAAGCACAAGCATGAAGGACGCTAGTGATAGTAAAAAGATCAGGGCTAACACCACTCTTTTCCATTTCACGGAATAATCCAATTGCCCGATCAGATAGACCTTCTCGGACATAACCTGCTATCATGGAAGTCCATGACACGACACTTCTTTTGCCCATCTTCTCAAAAACTCGAATTGCAGAATCCAAATCACCACATTTTGAATACATATCTAGCAGAGTATTATTGAACATGATTCCTCTGTCCAAACAAGCTTTTATTGCATAAGCATGAAGTGCTCTAGCCAACAATAATGCAGCAATACTTGCACAAGATACAAAAACATTCACTATTGTCGCCAAATCTACATCAACCCCCAAAACTAGCATCTCTTTAAAAATCTCAAGTCCCTTCTCTGCAAGACCATTCGAAGCATACCCACTTATCATTGAATTCCATGATATAACATCTCGATCACTCAATTCATCGAACAACTGCTCTGCACTTTCAACTCTTCCACATTTGAAGTAGAAAGTAATCAGAGAATTCACAACTGAATTGTGACAACCAAAACCCAATCTCAACAAATACCCATGAACCTGACTGCCGCCTTCTACATTTCCTAAGGCGGCGAGACACTTCAAAACACAAGGAAACGTATATGAATTTGCTTCGATCCCTAACTCCTGCATCTTCCTAAATAAACGTATACTTTCCCCAAAATCACCAATCTTTGCGTACTCATTTATCATAAGATTCCAAAGAAAGACCTTTTCATTCGCAACCTTATCGAAAACCCGCCTCCCTTCTCTCAAATCCCGACAATTGACATACATGAAAACAAGCTTCGCACCCAAAAGTCCATCAATCACTAAGCCATTAGAACATATAATAGAGTGAACCTTTTTACCATCTTCTAGCGATTTAAGTTCAGCACAGAGCTGCAACACAGAACAGTAAGTCTTCGTCTCAAGCTCGGATTTCTGAGCCGTGCAAAGCAATTGCACGGCATTTCTAAGATTACCCAATTCGCAGAAACTGCAAATCTCAATGTTAACATCCGTAGTTTCTTGAACAGATGTTTGGGTGAGCGAGGCCGAGGCACGGGTTGTGGTGGAAGAATAATACGAATTGGTGGGTAACGGAAGGGCCGTTGAAGATGGTCTGTAGGAAATTAAAGCATTTTGGGATTTGACAGAGTTTTCTTTAGGATTAGGATTAGGATTAGGATTATTGTGGTGAAAAGGGAGAGAGACCCAGAAGATTGGGGCGGTTTGGGGCGAGAGCAGCATGGCTCTTCCCTGCAATTTGATGAGCGCGGGAAATTTGTAATCAACGGGAAAGAAAAACTAACAAGTTTTGGCGCACGAAGCACGGTGAAGAAGCTCTCTGGGAAGGCAATGAGCGGACCAGCTCATGTAGTAGAAAAGAAATGAAAACAATTTGGGGAGCAAATTGCCAGATTACAACTTTGTATAATAATATTTAGAGTAATGCCCCCATACCAATTTTTTATTATCCTTTTATCCTTCTAAAGTTGAGGTTGCTTTCAAAATCATTATTTGATCAAAATTCAAGTATGATTCATCTAAAGTTTAATAATGACTTTAAAAGTCACATAAGCTTTAGGAGGATAAAAAGATGGTCTCTACCATTACTCTAACATTTATTATTTGAAAATTAAAATTTACAAGTTAGGAGAAATTACCTTTTGCCCCCATGAACTATAACGTCTTGGCACTTTCCCCCCATGAACTACTATTTTGTGCTCAAAACCCTCATTCTGTCAGTCAAAGGCTAATTTCGTCAGTCAAAGGTATTAAATCAAATGGTCTATCCGTCACTTTGCCTCCATGAACTACAATTCATTGTCACTTTGCCCACATGAACTACAACGCATTGTCACTTTAACCGTTTGAGTTAACGTCTTTGACTGAAGGAATGGGCCTTTAATTGTTGGAATGGGGGTTTTGGTGTATCACAGTTGGTAGTTTATGAGGACAAAGTGAAAATGCGCTGTAATTCATGGGGACAAAATGTAGTTTCCCCTAAAAGTCAAAAATTAAATTGAGTAAAATACGGGAGGGTTCCACATATTTGTAACTTCCCTTAAAAAAAATTAATGATATAATTATTGAGTAAATTATGGAGAAATGCATCTTTAACATGTATTAGAGCCAATGGTTTTGATTCAAACCTTAATTTCGCAAATCATCCCAAATTTCAATTAAATATTTCATATGTTGAATCACACTTATTAAAAGAGAGTTTTAGCTCACAAGTAGGGAAGAGTGTTAAAGTATTGATTAAATGATTAAATTTATCTCTTCCTATAATGTTTTTGAGATAATTTGTAATTTAATATGATATCAAAGACTTCGTCAATTCGCCCTTATTTTAAATTAAATATTCAACGTGTTCGGGTCTCATCTATTAAAGTTTGAGCCCAATTAAGAGTAATGCTAGAAAGAAGACCAATGTTCTCCTTATGTCATCTTGAAATTGATATGACTTTTAAAACTATCATTTGATAAAAATCCAATAATCATCTATCACAAAGCCAATGATGATTTTAAAGGTCACATCAATTTTGAGATGACACAAAAAGAACGTAAACCTTCCCTTCTAGTATAACACCTTATAGAGAGGTTTTGGGCCCAATCGGGCTTCATAAAAATGTTGGAGGTTTTGGGTTGATATCAACTCAAACTAGTAATTTTTGACACAACTCTCGATTTCAACATGAATCAAACAAAAAAATTAGTGAGTTATGATTAAAGGGTCTTACTCGTTTAATTAAATAAGTTGATTTACGATTAACATATATAATCTTATATCTATGTCTTAACACAATCCGAACTTGACATGCGACATTTAAGAATTAAAAATTTTTGACACGACATACAAACCCATTACAAATTCAATAAAAAATTAGCGGATTAAAATTGAGAGGTATAACCTGTTAAATTAAATAATAAGGAACCTGACACAAATATATGAACTAATACTCCTACCTTCTTCTTTTTTTTAAAAAAAAAAAAAAAAAAAGCTTAAACCTTTTGACTTTGATCCATAACAACCGCACACTGTCCCGACTACGACGCCACGTGTACTACATCACTCAATGCCAGGTGTATATTCCGACATATATGAGAACATGTGAATCCTGTCGTGCTAATCCATTTGCATATTCAGAATCTCAGATTTCCCAGAAAAATATGAATGCAGTAGCAGTTTTCCGTTCTCATTCTGCCCTTCAGTTTCCCTCTTTCCTCTCGTTCAGCGGGCAGCCCAGCCTGGGAGGAAAACCCATCTCTCTGAAAGGTACCAAAGCTTTCAACTTTCAAGACCATATCCTATGTTCCTATACTTTCCTTTTTCTGCATCATCTATTTAAGTAATTTATTTTAATATTAATTAAATAATTACATTCACCATTTTTTACCTGATAACTGTGATTGTTAAATGTATTCTCCCTAATTTACCTCTCTCATTTCAACCCACTTATTCTGTGGGTATTGTTGTCCTTGTACTGTGGTTGCGATTTGAGGTACTGTACTGCTGTTATCATGCTTGGCCGTCGATTTTTGCGATTGAATTGTAGTAATTGTAGGTAATCTTTGTTGGGTTTTGATGTTTTGAGTCTGCAACTCGTGCGATAATAACTTTGTGTTTGCACTCTGCTGTTTGCGGAAAGATGATTTCTTTTGACTGATGGGTGAGTTCTGAGTTGCTGCTTGAACTTAATTTGAGGTTAGAACTAGTAATTTATGTTCATATGAAATTCAAGCTCCATATTATGAGTTAATGTTAGTTAATGTTTAGACTAAGCAACTGTGAGTTACAAATGAACAGTCCCTAACTTTTACCTGTTATTTTTGGTGTTTGTATGTTCTCACCCACGATTTATCTAATTTTTTTATGGGTGATAGGAAATGGTTAATAGTTTTATGAGTTAATCCCATTTATTCAAGTTGATAGGAAATGGTTAATTTAATGATTTAATTTAAAATTTAACACTCTCCCTCATGAGCTCAAACTCCCCTTAATAGTTAACGAGGCCAAACAAGTGGAATATTTAATTGAAATGTGAGGTGAATGGCAGAAATAAAGCTTGAACTCACGACTTTTAACTATAATACCATGATAAAATTACCCAAAATTTTAAGCTGGTAGAAAATGGTTAATTTAATTATTTAATTTATATTCTAACACCACTGGTAATCCACTTTGTCATCCTTATATTGTTCAGACCACTTAAAACAAAGTGTGAGTCAGACCATGGCCAAAGACCTTGTGAGATGGATTGATAAAGGAAAAACACAGTTGGTGTCATTCAGGAAATTGTTGTCTTTTGTGGGCGAGACGCTGAAGATTTCAACCACCTCTTCTTCTCTTGTCGTTTTTCAGAGAGAATATGGCATTTCTAATGTGATAAGTTCAACCTGCAATGAGTTTACAGAAGCTGGGAGGATACAGTTTGCTGGATGGTCCAATGATTTAAAGGGAAATCCCTTCTAAGTATGAATTGTGAACTCATACTAGTTTCCACTTTCTATCTAACTTGGATAGAAAGGAACTCAAGAACCTTTAACAATAGAGTTAGAAATGCTTGTACTATGTCCTATGAGGTTATGTATTTGTGTAAAGGAAAGAATTAATACCTTCCATGGTCTTAAGTTTACACCAAAAAAAAACAAAAGATGTTTTCAGGGATCATGGGATAGCTCAGATGAGATTTTAAGGCCTGGTTAGCATCTTCCTTTATATTTTGGTTTCTGAATTGGTTGGGGGACTCTTCAAGGGGTTTTAGTCTCTTTTCCAACTTGGGAGTTTTCTGCAATGTTTTGTCTGGGAAATTGCCCGCGCAATTGCATAGCTATGGATGATTGTTTTCCTTAACACAATCGCTTATTTATTTACAAGAATAAGTAAATAAATAAAGAGCTTAAAATTCTTCTTTACTATATTGTTGTTTGTTTGCTTCTGGTTGGCTATATTGAGTCTATCATTCCCTCTTTATTAGCTTCCGCTAAAAAAATTGGACGTCATCATTATTTATATGTTTGTTTGGCGCTTATGTTCGTTTTGTGAACTACAGACTGAGAGATCATTTTTTGATGCAGCTTGTTAAATTTGGCAGAGATTGCAGATGGGCCTTTACTCTTTGACTCCCAAAAGGTTTTTCCTCGCTTAACTGTCTTAAGCATAAGATCTGATGGGCATAAAAGACACGGACCTCCAAGGAGAAGTTCGGATTCAAGAAGAAGAAAGGAGGATGAAAATGAGACACCTCAATCATCTGATGGTAAAAAGTCCAAATCATCTAACCAGGAAGAGATAATTGCTCTGTTCCGACGAATTCAGTCCTCAATCTCAAAGGGAGAGTCTCTAAGTACAAAGAAGAGAAATTCCAACTTGTCTGAGGATAAGCCCTCACCTGAATCAATTCTCGACGTTCTTCGCAAATCAAGGAAGCAAGCGAAAGGTGATGCTAACTGTTAGTTATTCTGCTTGTTTATGATTTTATATAATTCGGATTCTCTTATTATGGCAGACAAAACTTCAGACAAGGAAGGTGATAAGGTGTTGATAAGAAGAAGAGGTGTGCCCCAGAAAGAGCAGGCAGTGCAGAACAGTCAACAGGTAGCAGACTTAAAGTCAACTCGGCCGCCATCGGAATTTGTGAAGAGATCCCCAATACCGTCTCCATCAACCCCAAGAGGAAAGATACTTGAGTTGAATGGTGAAGCATTGGCGGCTAGAGATGGAAGCAAGGAGTTGAATTTGCCGGGAATAGAGGGAATGAAACTAACAGAGCTTAAAGAAGTAGCAAAGTCTAGAGGAATGAAGGGTTACTCAAAACTGAAGAAGAGTGAGCTCGTAGAGTTACTGAGGTCCTAAAACAATGGGAAGTTTTCCTGAGATGAGAAACATAGAATCCAACAGTTTGAAGTTACAAAGTACTGACAAAAGAAGGTGATCTTTCTAGCGTTTGATGTATCATTGAAGGTCCTCTGTTTTTTGTTTTCATTTTCCTTGTTTGTTTGGTTTTCATGACTTATAATTTTAGCTACATGAACAGATTCTATTGTAACGAAATTTCCTGTAGTTACATGGTCTTATGTGCAAAGTGCCAACGGTTCTGTTTTTTCCCCTCTTGGAACTTAAAATGTTTCGCTTGTTATATGGTTCTTTCGCACTGTTTGGCCTACACTCGAGTTAGATTCAGAGACCAGTTGAGCAAGAGTAATGCTATTCGACTCTTTGAATCAGCATTTATTAAAAAGTAATAAATAAAAATTAAGATTGATTTTCATTGTCATATCATTCAAATTATATAACAGTTTACTAAATTGTATTACTCGCTAAGGTATGAAGTTGACTGGACATCTAGGGGTCAAGCACTGTTTCGGTGCAAGCGCAAGAGTGGTATAAAATCGAGGCAAGCTCTGAATACTAGATATGACCTCAAAATAACAAAGGTCAAGGTCTCATAGTGAGATGATAGGAGATAAGCTTCATTGTCGAGAGGGAGACAACCTAAATTACTAGCTAAGGCCCCCTAAATGATTGCTCAGTGATAAAGGAGGTAGGGGTGCAGAGACAATTAGGAGGTTTGCCTAGAAGCAACCACACTTGAAAGAGTTGGAAAATGGAAAGATTTGTAAAAGTTATATCTTTCATCACCACTTTGTGGAGAATCGTCAAGTATGTATATGTTAAAGACTGATGATTCGATTGGTGAAATAGTATCTCTCTCCAAAAAAGCATGTTTTTCTCACCGTCGCATAAAGGAAATATTTTGTTGCGAATGAACAAGATATTGATAAATTGTCCATACGTAAAATCATAATTATTGACATGAGCATTTTCCACATAAAAATGGAATCTTTTGTTACAATCAAAACAAAAGTGATGTTGATTATTTAAGAATCGAAGTCAATTTGCTTTATAAAAAGAAAATATCGATGAACTTTTATGAAATGGTTTCATGGGATTCAGCCAAAAGATTTCTTGCGATTATTTATAGTATGAAATGAGTCAATCATCCACCACTTTGGTATCTTATTGAACAAAAATGGTGAAATTGTTCCTCCATTACTAAAAAATTTCAATTTAGGGGAAGTATCATGATTCATGATCAACCAATAAGAGTTTAATTTTTTTTCAAATGAACAATTTGAAAACTATGGATTCTAACAACTGATTGCAAAGTTTATCATTTGGACCTTTCAGTTCAAAGATGTGGATCTCGGACAAATGAATAGAGATACTCTCGAAACTCACAAAGAAAAAAGGAAGTGAGTTAGATAAAAAGATGTATTTTTGTCCAGGTGTAGGTAGTCCGCATCTTCACAGACATGTCTATTTCATCGAGTCTTTTTCTGAGACTACCCAGATCATTACGCCTTTCATAAAGGTCGGAATTTATCTGATAAGAAATTTCGCTACCTTAGGACCGTTATAGTTACGGTTGCCATTCACCGAGACTTCAGTCGCGGACTCCCCCTATCATCAGGTCATCAACTTTCTTGACCTTTCGACATTGGGCATGCATCAACCTCCATTTCATGGTTTAACAATTTTGCGAAGACATGTACCCACCCCATTTCCTTTTTTTATTTTAGATAGGTGATTCTTTTTGATATAGAGTCGCATGGGCTTGGTCACTACAACCTCCTTTGTGAAGAGTCACCTCTTCTCCCGAAGTTTCATAACTATTTTGCCAAGTTCGTTAAAGAGAGTTGTCTCGTGCCTCTAGGTATTCTCTACTTACTTACCTACCTATCACATTATTCTAATTACATAATAGTTTACTAAATATCATTACTTGTAGCTTTTGTACCGCTTACTACTGTGTTGCTCAAAATGCGATCACACGTTAGTTAAGAAATGGCTCAAATCTTTATAGTTGCTGCCTGACCAAAAGAGAATAACCAACCACAAACATTAATGGGGATTGAACATGAGAAAATAATGCCAAGAGTCACAAAATGAAATTCACCAGAAAGTACTTAAAGATAAAGTAACTAATAAAATCTCATTCAAACAAAATATTAATCCTGATAAACAAATTGCAGAATGGTAACAGCTCGCCAAAATTAAAACAACTCCTACATTACATAGGAGATCTCTAGGTATTTTGAGACTTGTTAAGGATAACTCCTTCATATTTCATCTGGAACCACTTCATTGCATCCTCTTTAGTAACTCTGTGCTGGATTCCAACACGGGACTTGCATCTACGACGACGACCCACACGGTATCCTGCTCTCTCCAAAACAACATAAAAATCCATACCATAGATACCGGTTGAAGGGTCATACCTGAAGCAAGAAAAGACAACAGTTAGCTCTAACACACCATGTCCAACTGTTTTTTAATAAATAATAGAGATGATGTTGGCCTAACACCTTCCTAATAGGAAGAACTTGAAATTCCCAGCATATTAAACCATAACAGAAGTGCAAAAAATACAAAGACCTATATCTTAGATTATATCTTCTATCATTAGCACACTGTTATGGCAATACGTAGGAAATATCATATGTGAATAAATATCACCAAACATATTAATAATATAAGAGGACACCATCAGAACCAAGCAAACTACAAAAAGCAGGAAACCCATGTGGCTTGAATGCAGTATAGAATTCATAGACCTAACATGAACCAAGCTTAGGAACCCATCACTTCCAAACTAGTATTTTTCAGAGGAAAGCAAGTTCCTTGGAATAATCAAATATATATTGTAGTAACCTCTTTGCGGATATCTACAGTTATGTTACACCATCGAAAGAAAGCCTAGTTCTCATATCATCATAAGAAGCAAACCCAATAAGAAGGCACAAAGTCCTGCGAAGTTGCACTTGTGCATTATTTATCAAGTCAATAAAAAGGTTACTCATCTGAACAAAGGGCAGTCAATAAATAAAGAGCAATACCTAGAACTCTTTTACAACTTTTAAAACTTGCTTACACTTGTCAGAATGTAATTGCAGTCACATCAACAACTAAATATTTTTAACACCCTCCAATCACATGCTGACACATGTCAACAAGTTGTAAAAGAGTTATAAGCCTAACATTTGAGAAATGCTTGGCTTCATTAAAAAGTCCATCTTTTGGCCATTTTAATCTTAGGTGGCATGGTCCATTTTAAAGTTAATAGATTTTAAACAATAAATTAATAGATTTCTCAAAAATTGACCATGCCACCTAAGATTAAAATGGCCAAAAGATAGACTTTTTAATGAAGCCAAGCATTTCTCCTAACATTTTTCATAAATAAAAATGAAAAATAAGGAAATATACAAATGTAGCTTGAAGAGGAATGGTAGCTTCAGTTTTTCACAACCAAATAAAAAAAAAACACAACATTCCTGCTTAAGCTTGTTATGATTAATGACATCGCAATTAGTTTAGCTGAACATGGGTCAAAATGTTCATTAATCAGATGGTTAGGTTTAGGTCTTTGTTGATCGGGTGGTCAAGAATCAAATTGTGCATATTGAATGGTGAGAGGAAGCAAGAAAAAAGAGTTTTCTTTCATCTTGCTTCTTCCTTCTCTCTTATCAACCTTACATGAATATCAAAATCATCACATGATAGCATGCACGTTTTAAGTAAGCCCATAATCTACTAAATAATATACTATTCCAATTTTATTTCTGGCACGGTGGATTAGAACCATACTTTTCAGTGAATGAATTTTAGCACGCTATCTATTTTAAAGAGAGGACACATGGAAGAAGAAAGAAAAGTATTTTACCATCCTCCCCATGTCAAGTCCTCATGGTTCCCCTCAAGCACAAAACTAACTAGATTATACATGCCCCTCTGTCATTATACACGCCCAACCCATCAAAAGTGTATCCTTTTCATGACTACTACAAATTTCAATAGCTTTCTCACTCAAACAAATAACATACTTTATTAGCAATTTACTTATAAAAATAAAAAATAAAAACTTTATTAGGACGGTCAATGCATTTATTCACAACCCATTGTCACATTTGGCGAACAATTTTATCCCAATAAACTTGAATCCATTAGCTTGTACAACTCAATACCGCAAACAAGTAATTGTAGGAAACGAATGGTGGCAACTTACTTGATTCCGAGATCGATGTGTTCCTGAATACCAAAGCCGAAGCAGCCGGTATCGCTGAAGTTCCTACGCAGAAGCTCGTACTCCTTCACCTTCAACCCACTCTCCAGAAGCTGCATCGCCTTTTCCCCCCTCACCGTCACGTAGCACGCTATCTTCTCGTTACGCCTGATCCCGAACGATCTCACCGTGTACCTAGCTGTTTCCGTTCGTTCGGCCACAGACCAGTTAACAAATCGCAAATCACAAAAGAAAAGAAAATCGATAACCAGTTACTCAAATCGTACCCTTTGAGAAGACTGGGGTCTGGCCACTCAGTTGCTCCAACACCTAAGCGAAAAAATAAAAAATAACCGGAAAACAGTCATTATCATTAAACAAAAAAACCCGAAATGTGATTTGAATCAGGGTGGTTTTTCTCGGGAAACAAACAAAGGAGAGAGAGAGAGAGGGGAAACCTTGGAGGCTCTGGTGAGACGATCACCGCTCTCGCCAACGGAGATGTTGAGGACGAGCTTCTGGACCTTGATCTCCCGCATTGGGTTGCTTAGTTTCCTCTCTGAAGCCTGCTTTGTTCATAATCAAATACAACTACAACATCGTGAGAAACAAAACAAATGGATGAAATAGAAATCATATTGGATCAGAGAGAGAGAGAGAAAGGGACCATTGTGGTGTGCAGGAGCGGAGGCAGAGAGACTGGAGTGGAACGCCGAGGGAGATAAAGTACTGGGTATAATAGGAGCAGAACGAAGTGCGTCCTAGGGTTTTCGTAGTTGGCCTAAATGACGATAATGCCCCCTCAAACTCTCAAAGTATTTTTTCTTTTTTAAATTACATTCTCTTGACCCAGTTGGACTTCAAGTTCAAGCCCATCAAACCCCAAAAAAAAAAAAGAAAAAAAGAAAAAAAAAAAGAATTAAATATATATCATCTAATTCTGCTAGGGTTTTAATTAGGGTTTTAATTAGGATTCACATCATATTAATAGAAAATTTGTATTATATGATATAATATAATGGTGATTATAGGTTGAATATATTGTGCTTAGTTTTGCAATTCTGGCATATTAGCGTCTAAAAGTGGATCTAAGTTTGATTCCATCCATTTGAATCTGCCCATTCTATTTCTCGCCATTCATGTGTTCATATGGCTATAGAATTAAAGAAAAAGTCAATTTAAAATTCTTTAAGGCAAAGTAAAATAGCAAGATCAACTGCTTTTAAAATAATAATAGCAAGATCAAGTAGTAATTTACTCGATAGTTACTTATTAATTTGGCTTCTCTTTAGAGAGAGAAGCACTGCCTTCTCTTTAGAATCCTTGTTGTTTTTGTCATCTTCCACCGCCTCTAGCGGTTTCTCTAAAAGAGGAGGGATGGACCACCGGCCAGCCCAGCCCCCACTCGCCAGCCACACACCAGTGTGTGGCTACAACGCCCCTTCTCCCTGTCGGTTGTCGCTTCCCTTACTGGTGTTGACAAGTTCTAAGCTTTGTGTTATTTTTTAGTGTATTTATGCACTGATATATTTTTTTTTTTTTGCGGAGGCTTTTGCTCACGGTTGTTGGTTATTGTTTGCTCCCCACGAGGTTCGAGAACAGTTGAGGGGCCTCTCAAGATCCGTCCTTCCCTTGTGTCATTGCTATTCCGTCTTTGGTTTTGTGAGGATGCTTCTCTTCAGCTGCTATCATTACCCTCCCCAATGCTTGGTCTCTTGCTGTGGAGCTTTTCAACGTTTGTTGCAGCTACTGCTTAGATGGTTCCTCTCGAGGAATTTTGCCTTTGGAAACCACCATCTTTAGTGATATTAGTTTTCTTGATGGGTCGGGTCATTTATTTGACCAATTTTCAATGGTTCTTATTTGTATTGCACTATTTCTTAAATGAGCTAATACAACTCGATAACTCGCTCGATATCCGTTCGGTTAAGCTCGACCCAAACTCGGGCTAGACATTGTACAAGCTCGCTCGTTACTGTTATAACCCGCTCGATTAGTTAGTGATACATACCCGACTCACTCGATCAAACTCGATGGGAACTCATGAGGTCGACTCGTTTAAGACTCGAACCGGCTCGTTAGCATGACTCGTTAGTTTGTTCATATATATATATATATATATATATATATATATTAGTAATTAAATAATATATGTTATATGAATTATTTAATATTCATGTGTATGTATTAGTTGACATACTAACTAGTTAGTTCATAAATTAACATATTATCTAGTTAATATATATTAAGTAAATATAATTAAGTACATGTTACTCAATACTTCTATGTATATTACTTATTTTATTATACATGTGTGCTATATATTAGTATTAATATACTAACTAGTAACTAGTTAATTATTAAACTATTTGTGATTGTAATTTAGATTTTATATCATACGAATTATCATTTGAATTTAGTCACATTAATTATCATATGGTCTAATATTTTGCCATATGAACATATAATTACTAGTTAAGTAACTTAGTAAGGATAGTTAAAGATTTATGGTGTAAGTTTCATAATATTTAAGTATTAATGTATTATCATTATAATTTATAGCATTAAACGCATTGCAAGATTATGTTACTGCTTGTAATTGACGCATTATAAGATTATTCTTGCAGTTATTTCTTCTAGAGTTCCCACTTGACTTTCACGTTGAACATCTCCAAAGTAATTTGAATTAATTAAATTAAAGGGATATTCAGGAATTAATCTTGAATAGAATAATAAAATAGTAATAATAAGTACTAGTGTCATAAATAATTATTTGTAATAGTAAATTGTAGTTAAATTAAATAAGGGGTTAAATATTAATTAGGGTTAAGTACTTAATACCCCCTGGGGTTTGAAAACTTTATTTTTACCCCCCTGGGGTTTCATTTTTATCACAGGACCATCTTAGGGTTTTGATAAAGGACCAAGTTAGTCCATCCGTTAGTTGACCGTTAGGACTAACACGTGAACCAATCAGATGTTGACACGTGGCACATATTTAATTTTTTTTTTTTTTTTTTTAAAAAAAGGAAAAAATTGGAGGTGGCTCTTGGCCATTTGGGAGCCACCCCCTTTGGCCATGGGTGTGGCCTGGCCACCCCCATTTGGCCGAGCCACCCCCAATTTTTTTCCTTTTCTTTTTTTTTTAAATGCATTTTTTTTTTAATTTTTTTTTAAAAAAATTAACTATGTGCCACGTGTCAACATCTGATTGGTCCACGTGTTAATCCTAATGGTCAACTAACGGATTGACTAACTTGGTCCTTTATCAAAACCCCAGGAGGGTCCTGTGATAAAAATGAAACCCCAATGGCGTAAAAATAAAATTTTCAAACCCCAGGGGAGGTATTAAGTACTTAACCCTATTAATTAACAAATGATGGAAATCAAATAAGGTGGGGGCAGTAGTGTAGTTTAAAAAAGTGAGAGGTTTGAATTAAAAAGAAAATCTACATACTACCACTTGTGTGGCTTTGATTGGATATATGGGGATATCTTATCCCCTTAGCCTTAGCAAAAGACAAAAAAAACAAAAAAACAAAAGGGACCACGCCCTTGCTTTTGGTAAAACACTTAGCATCAGAGAGAGAGAGAGCGAGAGAGAGAGGGAAAGCGCAAGAAACACTGTGTGCGGCTAAGATGGTGGTGATTAAGGTGAGAAGTTGGCGAGCCGAGTCGAGTGCTCGATAAGACACTCGGCTCGCCTAGAAGACGAGCTCGAGCTCGATCTCACACAAGATTTTCCTCTTGGTGAGTCGAGCCGAGTCCACCATTTATGGCTCGTCACGAGCTCGAGCCGAGCTTGAGCTTGTGAACAGTACATACGAGCTGATCTTGAACACCTCCAACTTCCCCGAACTCGACTCGTTTACGGCCCTGGTCATACCAACGTAATTCAAGGTAAAAGCTTCAAATTCCCCTAGTTTCTGCAATGTTCTTTGTGAGCATAGATTTTTTTTTTTAATTTTTTTGGTGTTGAACATGACTCTTCCTTTTGGGTATTCTTTTGTTTTGCTTTAAAGATTGGATTTTTATGTGGGTTTTCTGTTTTTGGTTTGTGGGTGTTCTTGTTTTCATTGGGTTTGCTAATTCAGAGGGAAAGATTTAGATTGTGGTTGTTTGCATTTAATATATGAGAAGTAATTGGATGAAGGAAATATGTGCATGTGAGGTACTTCAAGTTAAGATACTCCGTTCGCTCACTTATTGTTGGAATTTAGTTAGAAGTAGAAAGTTCAATAAGAACAATAGCACAAGTTTCTCTTTGATTTTTCCTATGTTTAGGTTACAAAACTATTTTTTTTTTTTTTTTTTGTATAAAAATGTATTTCATAATAGCTTCTTTTATCTTTCTTCGTACAATTAAAATATTATTTTTTTACAAAATATAAAATCTTTACCTACCTTCACTTTTTTCACAAAATCTCAACACAATCTTTAATTAAAAACAAAAAATGAAAGGGAAAAGAGAAAAGAGAAATATTTATACTAAAATAATGTGTAGGGAACCACTTTTGATTCTCTACGCATTGAGAAACACTGTAGCAACCCTTAGTTAAATACAAGAAATCTGATGTGAATATGTTTTTGTGGTTTTTCTAAATTTTTTTTTAAGCAATGTGAAGTGAATAACATATAAGGTATTTGCTGTTAGTACTCTTGTCGAGTTTTGACATTTTTAGACAAGCTTGTTTTAATTGACCTTTAAACGATCTGAGTTCGAGCCGTTTCGACATTCTCAATCAAGCTCGTTTTAATTGACGTTTAAATGATCCAAGTTCGAGCCGTTTAAGTCGTAGTCTTATGGAGGTGGAGGTGGAGGTGGAGAATATAGTTGTAGGCTTATGACAATGGAAGAAGAAGGGTGAAGAAAATAGAAAAGTTGATAGAAGAGTTGAAAAGGGAACTTTAAAAAAGTAAAAGAGACTTAAAAAAAAAAAAGGTAAAAGAGACGTGATCAAAAGGCTGTTTTCTTTGAATGACATTGAAATGCACGAGAAACGAAATCCAAAATAAAATATGATTAAAAGGCTGTGTTTTTTTTTTTTTTTTTCTTTACAAAAAATTTTTGATAGTTAAGATGCTCAACAAGAATAATTAGAACAGGCTAAATAAACAAAATTTGGACACGTAATAAATGACTGCAACATGCAACTTTCTGACTAGACCAATATATATTTTTGAATATTTTATCTCTTGTCTCACACCCGTGTCACTTCGTTCTCCCTTCTCCTGATTAATTACTGAACATGACTTCTTCTACACCTAATAATAACAAATAGTGTGTACTTTCTTACAATTTTATTTTATTTTATTTTTTTCAACTGCAATTTTTTTTATTCTTATTTTTTCAATGACCAAATGAACAGCATGACATCATAATTCGTAAATCAAATCAGTACAAATGTTGCTTTGCAATAAAGCTTGTGACCATCGTCGAATCTCTTCTTAACTATATTTCATATTAACTAATATTTTAATTTACATTTTTTTTTAAAAAAAAAATAGTTAACTTAATATATATACTAAGTTAGTATATATATATACATTAAATAGCCTATAATTTATTTATCAAAGTAACCTATACTTAATTATACTTAGTAACTTAGCTAATATGGTAGTTTATTAATTAACTAACTAGTATGTTAATACTAATATATAACACACACATATATAATAATATATATATTTTTTTAGTTTACATATATAATAATATAAGTAATATACATAGAAATATTGAGTAACCTATAGTATATTAACTAATACATACACATATAAATATTAAATAATCTATATAACATATATTACTTATTACTAATATACATACATATTAAATTTATATAACTAATTTTTTTGTAATACACACACACACACAAAAGAAATATGAACAAGCTAATGAGTTGGACTAACGAGTCGTGCTAGCAATCCAGTTGAGCTTTAAACGAGTTGAGCTCACGAACCCCCATCAAGTTCAATCGAATGAGCGGAATATGTATCATTTGCTAATCGAGTGGATTTTTACAGTAACGAGTGAGTTTGTACAATATCGAGCTCGACTTTGGGTCGACCTTAACCAAGCAGATTGTCGAGTGTATTGGCTCGTTTACCACCCTAAGTATGTCTTTGTATTAGTTATTGCACTATTGGAAGATGAGACTTGGAGTTTGTACTTTCTAACTATAATGGACCCATATTATGCTGGTGGGAGAATATGTCTTAGAGACGAAATGAGATTTTTGATTAATTGTGTTTGGATTATTTATAGATCTCTAATTGATGTTTTATAAGTAATTTGGTAGTATAAGTAGTTGGTTATTGGATAAAATATAACTGTAAGAAAATGTTTCAATTCGATTTAATATCAGTGCTTAGTATAAATTGTATTTGCTTTTTTTATTACTCTTTATCTTTGGACAACAGCATTTGTCTTTACTAATTTGCTTAGTTTTCTTGATTTCATGTTCTTTTTTCTCCTAGTTATGTGTTTCTCATGTATAGTTCATGTGTTCTTGCATTGCGTTTTCTTTTTTTAATGATATTTCTATTACTTCTAAAAGAAACACAATACAAGTTCTAAGTAGGTGTCATGTCTTGCTTTGGGCTTGGGGCGTGACAATTAACCTAAATTCATTTCTAATTGTGACAATATTAGAGAGGAAACCATGACAGAAACCGTTGTGACCCTTGTCATCAATGAGCTGGTTCAGTTGATTGCTCATGAATCAAAATTGCTAAGGGGTGTCCACCGAGATGTTGCGGACATGAGAGATGAACTTGAGAGCATCCAGTGTTTCCTCAAAGATGCAAATAGAGAGGACCTCCAAGATGGCGTCAAAACATGGGTGAAACAAGTGAGAGAAGTAGCCTATGATATAGAAGATGTAATTGATGAATACGTTCTTCACGTGGCACAACATCGCCATCAGCAAAGTTTTATTGCTTTCCTCCATAAAATTGGCCACTTATTCAAAAAATTAAAACCACGTCATGACATAGCTACAAAGATTCAAGCTATCAAAATATCAATCCGTGACATCAAGGAAAGAAGTGAAAGATATGGTTTTAGTTCCTTAGAGCAAGGATCAAGTAGTAGTGAATCTAGTGTTACATACCATGACCCTAGAGTGGGTGCACTTTTCATTGGGGAAGATGAAGTTGTGGGCATTGAGTCTACAAGGGATGAGCTCGTAAGCTGGTTGGTGGGGGGAGTATCTAAACGATCTGTTATTTCAATTGTAGGCATGGGCGGAATTGGTAAGACAACTCTTGCTAAGAAAGTATATGAGAATGAATTAGTGAAAGGACATTTTGACTGCCATGTTTGGATCACAGTGTCTCAGTCATACAACATCCAGAAGATACTCAGCTCCATGACAAAGATAGTCTACTGTGAAGATGAAACGGCTCCAGGGCAAATAGACATGACGGACGAGATCACATTAATCAGCCAGCTGAGGAAATATTTACAGCAAAAGAGGTATGTTGTGGTTTTTGATGATGTTTGGAAGTTAGAGTTTTGGGAAATTGTGAAACACGCTTTACCATACAATGACAGAGGAAGCAGGATTATTATCACAACACGCAGTGATCTCATTGGTGTATCTTGTAAAGAATCTTTTTTCGATCAGGTCCAAAAGCTACAACCTCTGTCTCAAGACAATGCTTGGGAATTGTTTTGTAGAAAGGCATTCCAGTCCGAGTTTCAAAGGTGTTGTCCCAAAGAGTTGGTGAAACTGTCGATGGACATTGTCAAAAAATGTGAAGGCCTGCCACTTGCAATTGTTGCCATAGGTGGTCTTTTGTCAACAAAGGAAAAAGTGTCATTAGAATGGAAAAAGTTGCATGATAGCCTTAGTTCTGAGCTAGAATGTAATCCACACCTTACAAGTGTAACAAAAATTCTCTTTCTTAGTTATCATGATCTTCCGTGCTACCTAAAGTTTTGCTACTTGTACTTTGGCATTTTTCCAGAGGACTACTCAATCACAAGTGATAGATTACTTTGGCTATGGGAAGCTGGGGGCTTCATAAAAGGAAAGAAGGGAAAACCATTGCTAGAGGTAGCTGAAGAATACTTAACGGAGCTTATCCAAAGAAACTTGGTTCAAGTTTCATTTGGGGAGTTTGATTATGATATAATTACAAAGTTTAGAATCCATGATTTGCTGCATGAAACCATCATATTGAAGGCTGGAGAGTTGAATTTCTCTCAAGTTCTGGAAGCAGGCGATACTACCTTCCAAGGTAAAAGCCGGAGCCTATCAATCCACGATGCTAGAGAAAATGTCTTTGAGGCAATTGAGTACTCTCGTGTCCGTTCTATTTTTCTCTTCAACATGCATGAAATGCCTAGGTCTTTCATGGTTAAATTGTTCAAAAAGTTCAAGCTTTTAAAAGTGTTAGATTTTGAAAATGCTCCTATTGATTATCTTGCTCAAGAAGTGGGTACTTTATTCCATTTGAAGTACTTAAATTTGAGGAGAACAAAAGTGAAGATACTTCCAAATTCAGTGGGTATGCTACAAAACCTTCAGACACTAAATCTTATGCAAACCCTAGTGCATGAGCTACCAATTGAGATATTTAGGCTTTATAAGTTACGACATGTTATGGCTTTTTCTCATGACTTTGGAATTAAAAGTAGCCTTCATTCGGTGCAAGGAGTCAAAGTACATGAAGGGGTTGGATGTTTAAACGAATTGCAGCACCTATCAATGATTGAGGCAAATCATCATGGGGTTGGTTTATTTGAAGAGCTCGAAAAGTTGAGTCAGTTGAGGATGTTGGGCATTTTAAATATGACTACAGAACGAGGGAGGGCCCTATGTACCTCCATACAAAAGATGGTCCACCTTAAATTTTTGGTTGTAGGCTCAATTAGTGAAGATGAGCTTATAGACTTAGAATCAATTTCTTTGCCCCCTCCATCTCTAATGCATATCTATCTAAGAGGGCGATTGAAGAAGTTGCCGAATTGGATTCTAGAGCTTCAAAATCTGGTCACGCTAGTCTTATTTTTCTCATCATTAGAGGAATATCCACTGTCGTGTGTCCAAGCTTTGCCAAATCTAATTACCCTTTCCCTCAATCAAGCGTATGATGGGGAGCAACTGCATTTTGAGGGAGGTTTTAGAAAACTCAAGAAGCTCACCCTCAGAGAGATGAAAAAATTAAAGATGGTGGAAATAGACAAAGGATCACTGTCCAGTCTTGAGCGACTAGAGATTGGGCCATGCCCGCAAATGAAGGAGGTACCCTCTGGAATCCAACACCTTGAAAGCCTAAAGCTTATCGACTTCTATGAAATGCAAAAAGAATTTGTGCTACGTATGCAGCCTGATGGAGGCGAAGATTATTGGAAAGTCAAGAAGGTAACTACTATCCATCTCAAGTATCGGATTAAAGGAGAACAATATCAAACATACAAGCTTGGTGACTCGGACTTATTGGAGCGTTTGCAAGGGTCAATCTAGGGGGATCAAACTGCCATGTAGAATTTCAATGATGAACAAGGTATGCACTTCTAATTAGCCACAAGATTTCCATGAATTTTTCTTTTTATATATATTTTTTTATATGTAATGATAAAATTCTTCACATTATGTGGCTGACTAAGGGCTATTTGGGATTGCGTTTGAGGGGCCTAAAAGTGATTTTAACGCTCAAAATATCAGTTTGAAGAAAAAAGTACTCATTTGGTAAAAAAATTAAAAGCACTTTCAAGGATCCAACAAGCCTAAAAAATGTCAAAAATGCACTTTTGTCAAAATCTTAAAATTGAAACTTTTGCCAAAAGATTTTTTTTTTTACTTAAAAGCTCTATTTTTTAAACGTAATCTTAAACAAGCTCTAAGAAAGTCATACATTGGCCGCGCGATGAGTTCCCACCTAAGCTACTGTTTGAATGCTACCAACTCCTTTTGCTCACTAAATTGTGTTTGTTGTTTTTTGTATTTCTATTTATTTGATATTTTAATTTGTCATCACTAAAAAGAGTTTGATTCTAATCTATGTTACAACAAGGATCTAGCAGTGGTAATTAGACTTGGGCCAACACAAATGACCTTTTATAATTAAAAGATTAATTCTTTAGGGGGGTTTGTTCTCATATGTAACAGTTTTGAGGGCTTTGAAACCAATGTGTTATAATGGATAGTTTATTTAGTATAAAAAGCTGTTACTTGTATGCCACAATAGGACATTGGAGTATTTTCATAAAAGAGTAATACTTATGATATATTTCCCTACAAATTGAAATATTCATGACCTTCGAACTCGCACCATCCATTATCCAATTAATTATAATAGAACAAAATTGCCTTAAAATAACATTGCATTAATTATAGTATAACTACAGAGACGAAAATAAAACAATGCTGAAATGCTTTAAAAAAAAGGGTTTTGTATTTGGCTAAACTAGCATCTTGAATGGACAATGTTTAATCAGAAGGAGGAGCTTGAAATGCATTCTCATGTATAATAGTTTTTCCTTGTGTCTTTTGCAGTTGTTCTTCTTGGTGCTTTGATTCGACATCAAATCTTTCAGTTCGTGGCTTGGCTTCGACAACAGATCAATGGTGTTGTAGAAAATCCATTTCGCTAATTTCACAAACCCAGAAACAATTGCAATTCACTTTTTATAATTCTATGTTGTTTCATGCTATACCTGTTGAAGTACTTTACAAGTAAACACTTCATATGTAAATTAGTTCATTTTAAGCATTTTGAAATTTTTGCTTGAATCCCTTACAAGATTTTCCTTCTCTATCCGGGACTGTAAAAATTTTGAATGCTAATAAGAAGCACCAATATTCACAATCCACAAGTCAAAGAACAATCATGGCATCCACTGGAATAGTCACCAAAACCCAAAATTAAGATAACAACAATTGATCAAAATCTGAAAGAAAAAAAAAAAAAAAAAATCAACCAAATGAATTAAAATAAGAACTGGGTGCTTGAAATGAGAATTTGATGGCACCTAGATACTGAATTCAATAAAGCCTTTGATAATCTTCTTAATGATTCAGACCATGATTTTTATTCAGTCTTGCTTATTTACTTGTTCTTGGAAAATAAATGGGTTATGTGGGTTGGATTGAGCTAGTGACCTAGCAAAGCGGTTGGAATAAGTGGCCATTGAGTGACAAAGCAATAATAATAAAAAAAAGAGTATTACAAGACACTACTGTTCAGTGACATGAGGGACTACTTTCTTAATGGATGGCTTTTGTTTGGATATTAATATGTGCTATTCCCATCACTAAAGCTATAGTTGTTCCTAGCTATTTGTCATTTTGAAGAATAACTATTCAACATAGATTGTTATCCTGTGAATAAAAAAGTAACCAAATGAATGGAATAACTATTCTCCAGTATTACTATTCTATTCTGAGTTCTAATCCGCATACCAACCGTACTCTTAATGAGTAGAAAGAAGTCTCATCTCAACCTATACAGCTAGCTCAAACAATGGGGGATACGTCTCGTGCAAAAGAAAGAGTGGTAGAATTTCATGTACGATGGAATATATATTCCTTAAATGAGAATGGTAAAAGTGATTAGTATCACATTAGTGATAATAAGTTTAAAATTGTCTCAACATGTTAATGTGGACAAAGCAACAGTGACACAACTCTCCAAATCTTCAACAAAATAAAGCATGTTGAAAATTTGCTATTTTACAGTTGAGCCAATTAAGTTAAATGCTACCATCTTTGTCATCAAAATTGCTGAGATTTGAAAATGAATTGATTAGAAAATTAGAATTGAGGAATTAAGATATTGACATGCATAATTGGATTAGAAAACTTAGGGTTTGAGGATGATTTTGTTTAGGGGTGTCAAGGCGGTTACGGTTAGCGGTTTT
>NC_081542.1:38360270-38367545 GCF_901000735.1 Corylus avellana
GGTGGCGGTGGCGGCGGTGTAGAGGAGGAGCAAGAGAGTGAAGAAGAATGGTTGTGGTGCCATTTTTTTTGAAAGGCGTGCAGGGAGTGGAGTTGTGGAGTGAGCTTTCCAGCTCAGGAGAGTGTGAGGGGAGTTGAATGTGTAAATTTATGGGTGTGTTGGACACTCTCTATTTCGAACTGATAAGCGAGAGAGCTCTTTTAGAATGTCACAGGATTAGATTTAAGGGTGTGTGTATGACAGTTGGGAGTGTACTTTTCTACCCTTGGATTTTGATATATTTACTCTCATGCAGGTTTTTTTTTTTAATGAGTAAAAGAAATGCAACATATATAAGTACATAACAATTAAAAATAAATAAAAATTATAGAAACCAAAATGAAAGACGGACAAAATAATACTTTTCATGCATCAATTCATTGTACAATTAAAGATGCAAAAATTGTTGCCAGCACTATTGGTTGTAGCGACACATGGTGAAAATTTGCAAGTGATATGAACGGTACTTAAGATGTTTTAAGTTGCCGAATGAGTTGTTAAGGTTAAAAAATATATCTAAAGTAGATATTGAGTTTCCCCACCTTGAATTGTGAGATAAATGATAACAAACATGATATCTTGAGATCTAGGATCTAAAGTCTCGGAAGAAAACTAGAGGAGCATAGGAGTAAAAAGCAATCAAATCTACTTGTTGAAGCAAAGGAAGGTGGTGGCGTGTGTATCCCACGCACCGTAATGAAGGACATCGGTGGAAAAAGAGGTAGTCGGAGATAATGGAGTAGGGGGCATGTGGCTTGTTTGGATGGAGAGGTTGCTATGAATCTAAGATTATAATTTTTTTTTTTTTTTAAAAAAAAAAATTCCTATTTTGAAAAAGATAAAAAGAGAAAGGTAAAAAAGGGAGGAAGGTCGAAAAAAAGTTTATTAATTAAGGTGGTGTGGAGGAAGAAAGCTCACATTTAAGAACGTGAAGGTTTTTGCAAGAGAGTTTATTATTATTATTATTATTTATATTATTTATACGCACCCTAAGGACTGCATAAATTGAAAAACGTCATAAACTCTTTTATTTTATTTTTCTTTTGTCCACTTTATTTTTCTTTTTGGCGAGAAGGACACTAGAAGTCTAGAATCTATGGATGATTAAAGTCTGATGAATCTTGAGAAGGTCAAAAACGTAAATAAGAAGTAAGCCAAGGGTAGTAATGCAAATAAAAGTCCAGACCACGTCAAACGACATGGGCATTTTCCGTTTAATAATTTTGTATTATTTAGTTAAAACAAATATCCATAACGGCTAACGAAATAGTAATGACGTCATTGGTAATGTAATGATTTTACAAAAAAGCCAAACAAATCAGATGTGCGTTGTCGCCAGCTCTTCCTTCTTCTTCTTTACTTCCCCTCCTTCCTTTATTCTTTGATGTCTGACTGCGTTTTGTTTTCTTTTTGAGTCGGCGAGTCATGACTTTTAAACTTGCATAACCTTATGGAAAGAGACGTGAATGGTATTATTCTTTGGCTCTTTTTATAAGAGAATGTACTAATTTACAATTGAATCTATTGTCAATTTATGCATCTCTTATATTGAGATGAACAATAAATGCGTAAGAAGATGAAAATATCCATTTATTTTTTTTTTTTTTTTAATATGTTGAACGATTCGAACTAGTGAGCTTCGCATTATAAGGCATGGTTTCAGCTAATTAAGCTATTATTTGAGAACTGTTTCTCTTTCGAGAGAAGAGAATCATGAAAACAACCAAAATTGCTAGATTTACAGTAAATAGTAGGAGAGAGTTTTTTTTTTTTTTTTTGATCAAATTGGGATTTATGAAGTTCTTTCGCCCAACCTATAAAATTGTTCATAAAAATTCATATACTCTCTTCAAAGTTCAAACTACTACTAGATTGACCATGTCGCAATAAAATTTGAATTGCGACAATATCTTCCAAAGGCCCAAAAAAAAAATAAAAATAAAAATAAAAAATAAAAAATTGTAAGACAAAAATATCCCTATAAATTAAAAAAAAAAAAAAAAAAAACACTAAAAACTAAATCTTTTTTTATTTTATTTTATTTTTATTTTTTAAGAAAAAGAAGGGATAGTCGTGAATCACCCCTAGGAGTGAAAGAGTCACCTCCAACCGGTATTTGTGGGTGGCTTAGCCAATCCCGATTCAGATTGGGTGGCCGAGCCACAATGCTTTGGGGTGGATCGACAACTCCTATTAGATTTAGATTAAATAGTAGGAGGGAGTTTTTAAATTTTTTTTTTAAATTTTTTAATTTTTGTTTTATTTTATTTTTATCAAATTGGGATTGAAGAAGAACATATTTCGATCTCCAAAATATAGTAACAATACACAAGTTACAAGAATACGGCCCTGACTTTGTTCACACGGTGCTTACATATAGATACAAAATTAGGTAAAATCCACTTAACCTCCTTAAACTACTACCCCAATGACAATTTATTCCCCAAACTATCAATTATGACAATTTACCCTTCAAACTACCAAAATGATGACAATGTACCCCCCCCCAATGCTAGCAAAATGATGAAATTACCCCTATAGAATTTTCAATAAGACAAAAATACCCTTAAAATTTTGAAAAAAAAATTAAATTTTAGTATTTTAGTTTTTATTTTAGTAAGGGTAATGTCATCATTTTCAAAAATTTGGGGGTACATAGTCATTGTTTTGGTAGTTTGGGGGGTAAATTGTCGCAATTGATAGTTTGGGAGGTAGATTATCATTGTGGTGGTAGTTTAAGGGTGTTAAGTGAACTTTACCCTACAAAATTTCTCATTAGGTTGCCAAAGTATGGACAGGGAATCAAATAGGCCCAAAACTTTATGGGCTAGTTTCGCAAACGTCTTGGGTTTTTTCACTATAACAAAAATTAATTGATGTGAAAAAATAAGAATATTTGATATGAAAAAATAAAAAAATAAAAATTGGTTTTGTAGTGATTTTTTTATTTGAATAATAGTATAAAGTAATTTATGTATTATAAAAAGTAAAAATGTTAAAAAGTTGAATTTTTGAGAAATAGTATCAAACCATTAATGGTTTGTTGCCAACAAAGCCTATATAAATATTTTAAAGAAAAATTCACTATATACTTTTACTATTTTAATTAAATATCATTTCTCTATTCACTATTCCATTCACTATTAGAGGAGAGAGATTGATGTAGGACATGTGTGTCCCCACCCCCAAGAATAAATAGTTTACTTTTAATCCTTTCCCTACTAGGAGTATATTTACTTTTCCTAATTAGAATTATGTTTACTTTCCCTACTAGGATTATGTTTACTTTCCTACTAAGATTATATTTACTTTCTCTACTAGAAGTAGGTTTACTTTTTCTCCAAGGATTTCTCTTCTATAAATAGGCTTGCCTATTATGTAAAACTCAATCAATTGAATTATAATCAAATCAGAGAATCCTCTCTCAAATACTCTGCGGAGTTTTATTTTTTTCTTAGCCTGCGAGCTTGTTTTATCTTTTGGGTAGAAGACGAAGACGCTTCTCCTTGCAGAATCAAAGACGATGCTCTTTGATTAGTTACCTTAGTCTTCCGCTACGTCAGTTGGTATCAGAGCAGGCTTTATCCTGATCATGACCAATCAGCGCAACGGTGACGATTCCCTTAACGACGCTGCTCGTGACAGGGAGGCTCCTTGGAGAGCCGAATTCCAAGAGCTCCAGCAGATCCAGCAAACGATGCAACAGGAGATGCAACAGGAGATACGACAGGAGATGCGCCAGATGCGGGAGATGATAGAGCGCATGCACATAGGTCCTAATCGTAATCACAGGGACAATGATGCCCATGATGACGATGGGATCCGAGTAAGGCCTATTCCTCATCAACCACTTGCACCCATAAACCGACCACCGGCCTATGACGATCCTAGTGACGATGAAGACTTTGCTGAAGGAGTATTCGGACGGGACATTGAGGTAGATCGAAGGGGCGAATTACATAGAGGAGTCGGTCGTGGTGGCACAGGCTTCAGAGGTTATGAGCGTGGTAGAGCTGGCCATATGGGGAATGTCTATGACGGCGCTGGCTACCGGGATGCATATGGAGGGCAACCCAGGCGTCAGGATCTTGCTAGGGAGGAATCCCACGAATACCGAATGAAGATTGATCTCCCATCATTCAGCGGGCATCTTCAAATCGAAGATTTCTTAGATTGGGTGATGGAAGTAGAGAGGTTCTTTGATTATATGAGTATTCGCGAGGATCGCAAGGTGAAGTTAGTGGCATACAAGTTCAAGGGAGGAGCTTCTGCTTGGTGGGAAAAATTACAGATTTCCCGAGCCCGACAAGGGAAGGGACCTGTAACTTCATGGTTGAAGATGAAGCGGCTACTCAAAGCACGTTTTTTACCACCGGACTTTGAGCAACGGCTATTCCAACAATACCAAGAGTGTCGACAAGGAGGTCGGACCATCCAGGCGCATGTTGATGATTTCTATCGCCTATCTGCTCGGAATGATCTCATGGAGACAGAGGATCAACAAGTTGCAAGGTTTATTGGTGGACTACGTGTGGCAATACAAGATAAGGTTTCTATGCATCCTGTCTTTACTTTGAATGAGGCAGTTAGTTTGGCAACCCGAGCAGAGAAGCAACTGGAGAGGCCTAAAGCAACAACCTGGGAGCGAAACCCGAGCGATTCGACGAGACCAACGCAGGGTCGGGGAAAACAACCTCTAGTCCCGACTATCACACCAAGTCAACCAGTGACTTCCACGGGAAAAGGAGCCAGTAGCAGTTCAAGCACCTCGAGACAACCAGCCAACAATCCATACGCACGGCCCAATCTAGACAAATGTTTCAAATGCAACCAACCGGGACATAGGTCGCATCAATGTCCCCGAAGGCAGATGGTAAACTTGATCGAACCTGAGCCAGAGGGAGGGTCCGAGAATGAAGATATTGATACACCCGAGTATGAAGAAGAGGAGTTGGCTGACGCTGATGAGGGAATCCCACTTTCCCGATCCTTAGTAATTCAACGTTTACTCTTGACACCGAGGCAAGAGGATCAATCTCAAAGGCACAAGATTTTTCGTACTCGCTGTACAGTCAACCAAAGAGTATGTGATGTGATTATTGATAGTGGTAGCGGGGAGAACGTAGTGTCGAAGGAGATGGTTTCAAAGTTGGGTTTGAAAACTGAGAAGCACCCAACTCCATATAAGATCGGATGGATCAAGCGGGGAACCGAGACACTAGTAACCGAGAGATGTCGTATCACATTTTCGATCGGTAAGCATTACTCGGATTCTATTTTGTGTGATGTTGTCGAGATGGATGCATGCCACTTAATCCTGGGAAGACCGTGGCAGTTTGACGTGAATGCCCAGCAGCAAGGAAGAGCCAATATCTACACTATCTTTTGGGATGGTCGGAAGATAACATTTTGACCTTTACAGGAAGTCAAAAATTCTACTTATTCTAAGGGAAAGCCGATCCTCCTATCCACTGGATCAGAATTTATAGAAGAAGTTAAGGAGGCCCGAGACATCATAGCATTGGTGACCAAGGGAACCCCGGGCTCCGTCTCACAAGAAGTTCCTGAGATAATGCGATCGATGTTAGAAGAATTCCAAGACATCATGCCTGAAGAGATGCCCGAAGGACTGCCGCCCATGAGAGATATCCAGCACTATATTGACTTAGTGCCGGGAGCAAGTCTCCCGAACTTGCCACATTATCGAATGAACCCAAAGGAGAATGCTATTTTGCAAGAGCAGGTAGAGGGGTTAATTAGGAAGGGACACTTGCGAGAGAGTATGAGTCCATGCGCAGTACCGGCCCTACTTGTACCGAAGAAAGATGGGAGTTGGCGAATGTGCGTGGATAGCCGGGCAATAAACAAGATCACGGTCAAGTATCGGTTTCCAATTCCCCGAATAGGTGACATGTTTGATATGCTATCTGGGGCTAAGATTTTTTCGAAGATTGACTTGAGGAGTGGATATCACCAAATCCGTATACGACCAGGAGATGAATGGAAAACTGCGTTCAAGACTAAAGAGGGGCTTTATGAGTGGATGGTGATGCCTTTCGGCCTTTCGAATGCACCAAGCACTTTCATGCGACTCATGAATCAGGTACTGAAACCTTTTATAGGAAAATTTGTCGTTGTCTATTTCGATGATATTCTTATCTATAGTCGCAACCCGGTGGATCACATGGATCACGTGAGGAAAGTGTTGGAGGTTCTCCGTGAAAATAAGTTGTTTATCAACTTAAAGAAGTGTAGTTTCATGATGGATCAGTTACTCTTCCTCGGATTTGTAGTTGGTACCGATGGAATCCGAGTGGATGAAGAGAAGGTGAGAGCAATCCGAGAATGGCCCACACCCAAGTCAGTGGGAGAAGTAAGAAGTTTCCATGGGTTAGCAACTTTCTATAGAAGGTTCGTTCGGAATTTCAGCAGTATTGTAGCACCGATCACCGAGTGTATGAAGAAAGGAAAATTCAATTGGAGTGAAGAAGCTGAGCGAAGTTTCTCAATCATCAAAGAAAAGCTATGCACAGCACCTGTACTTGCTTTACCTGACTTTGACAAGCTGTTTGAAGTTGAATGTGATGCATCAATCATCGGGATAGGAGCTGTGTTATCTCAAGAAGGGAAGCCCGTAGAATTTTTTAGTGAGAAGCTCGGAGAAGCAAGACAGAAGTGGTCAACATATGAGTTGGAGCTTTATGCTGTCTTGAGAGCCCTCAAGGTGTGGGAGCACTACCTGATCCAACGAGAGTTTGTCCTCTATACCGACCATCAAGCATTAAAGTTCATCAATAGTCAAAAGAATTTGAATCGGATGCATGCTCGGTGGGTTTCTTACATCCAACGGTTCACTTTTTCTCTCAAGCATAAGTCGGGAAAACTAAATTGTGTAGCTGACGCTTTAAGCCGCCGAGCTACCCTGCTGATCACCATGAAAGCTGAAGTGACTGGATTCGACTGCCTAAAGGAGTTATATGAGGAAGATGAAGATTTTGGTAAAACCTGGAAGCATTGCAAGGCGGGGCAACCAATTTCTGAGATACATATTCAGGAGGGGTATTTATTTCGTGGGAATCGGCTATGCATTCCGAGGAGTTCCTTACGAGAACAAATAATCCGAGAATTACATGCTGGAGGTTTGGGTGGTCATCTGGGAAGAGACAAGACTATTGCTCTGGTAGAGGAACGGTATTACTGGCCGCAACTGAAGAAAGAAGTAGGTAATTTTGTCCG
>NC_081542.1:38367645-38382898 GCF_901000735.1 Corylus avellana
AGTGCTTAGTATAAATTGTATTTGCTTTTTATTACTCTTTATCTTAGGACAACAGCGTTTGTCTTTACTAATTTGCTTAGTTTTCGGGATTTCTTGTTCTTTTTTTTCCTAGTTATGTGTTTCTCATGTATAGTTCATGTGTTCTTGCATTGCGTTTTCTTTTTTTAATGATATTTCTATTACTTCTAAAAGAAACACAATACAAGTTCTAAGTAGGTGTCATGTCTTGCTTTGGGCTTGGGGCGTGACAATTAACCCAAATTCATTTCTAATTGTGACAATATTAGAGAGGAAACCATGACAGAAACCGTTGTGACCCTTGTCATCAATGAGCTAGTTCAGTTGATCACTCATGAATCAAAATTGCTAAGGGGTGTACACCGAGATGTTGTGGACATTAAAGATGAACTTGAGAGCATCCAGTGTTTCCTCAAAGATGCAGATAGAAGGGACCTCCAAGATGGCGTCAAAACATGGGTGAAACAAGTGAGAGAAGTAGCCTATCATATAGAAGATGTAATTGATGAATACGTTCTTCACGTGGCACAACATCGTCCTCAGCAAAGTTTTATTGCTTTCCTCCATAAAATTGGCCACTTATTCAAAAAATTAAAACCACGTCATGACATAGCTACAAAGATTCAAGATATCAAAATATCAATCCGTGAAATCAAGAAAAGAAGTGAAAGATATGGTTTTAGTTCCTTAGAGCAAGGATCAAGTAGTGGTGAATCTAGTGTTACATGGCATGACCCTAGCCTAGAGTGGGTGCACTTTTCATTGGGGAAGATGAAGTTGTGGGCATTGAGTCTACAAGGGATGAGCTCGTAAGCTGGTTGGTGGGGGGAGTATCTAAACGATCTGTTATTTCAGTTGTAGGCATGGGCGGAATTGGTAAGACAACTCTTGCTAAGAAAGTATATGAGAATGAATTAGTGAAAGGACATTTTGATTGCCGTGTTTGGATCACAGTGTCTCAGTCATACAATGTCCAGAAGATACTCATGTCCATGACAAAGAAAGTCTACTGTGAAAATGAAATGGCTCCAGGACAAATAGACATGACGGACGAGATCACATTAATCAGCCAGTTGAGGAAATATTTACAGCAAAAGAGGTATGTTGTGGTTTTTGATGATGTTTGGACGTCAGAGTTTTGGGAAATTGTGAAACATGCTTTACCATGCAATGACAGAGGAAGCAGGATTATTATCACAACACGCAATGATCTCATTAGTGTATCTTGTAAAGAATCTTTTTTCGATCAGGTCCACAAGCTACAACCTCTGTCTCAAGACAAGGCTTGGGAATTGTTTTGTAGAAAGGCATTCCAGTCCGAGTTTCAAAGGTGTTGTCCCAAAGAGTTGGTGAAACTGTCGATGGACATTGTCAAAAAATGTGAAGGCCTACCACTTGCAATTGTTGCCATAGGTGGTCTTTTGTCAACAAAGGAAAAGGTGCCATTAGAATGGAAAACGTTGCATGATAGCCTCAGTTCTGAGCTAGAATGTAATCCACACCTTACAAATGTAACAAAAATTCTCTCTCTTAGTTATCATGATCTTCTATGCTACCTAAAGGTTTGTTACTTGTACTTCGGCATTTTTCCAGAGGACTACTCCATCACAAGTACAAGATTACTTTGGCTATGGGAAGCTGGGGGCTTCATAAAAGGAAAGAAGGGAAAGGCACTGGTAGAGGTAGCTGATGAATACTTAATGGAGCTCATCCACAGAAACTTGGTTCAAGTTTCATTTGCGGAGTTTGATTATGAGATAATTAGAAAGTATAGAATCCATGATCTGCTGCACGAAACCATCCTATCGAAGATTGGAGAGTTGAATTTCTCTCAAGTTCTGGAAGCAGGCAATACTACTTTCCATGGTAAAAGTCGGAGCCTATCAATCCACGATGCTAGAGAAAATGTTTTTGAGACAATTGAGTACTCTCGTGTCCGTTCTATTTTTCTCTTCAACATTAATGAAATGCCCCAGTCTTTCATGGTTAAATTGTTCAAAAAGTTCAAGCTTTTGAAAGTGTTAGATTTTGAAGATGCTCCTATTGATTATCTTGCTCAAGAAGTGGGTACTTTATTCCATTTGAAGTACTTAAATTTGAGGGGAACAAAAGTGAAGATACTTCCAAATTCAGTGGGTATGCTACAAAACCTTCAATCACTAAATCTTGTACAAACCCCAGTGCGTGAGCTACCAATTGAGATATTTAGGCTATATAAGTTACGACATGTTAGTGCTCATTCTCATGACTTTGGAATTAAAAGTAGCCTTTATTCGATACAAGGAGTAAAAGTACATGAAGGGGTTGGATGTTTAAACGAATTGCAGGACCTATCAATGATTGAGGCAAATCATCATGGGGTTGGTTTATTTGAAGAGCTCGGAAAGTTGAGTCAGTTGAGGATGTTCGGCATTTCAAATATGACTACAGAACGAGGGAGGGCCCTATGTACCTCCATACAAAAGATAGTCCACCTTAAAATTTTGGTTGTAGGCTCAATTAGTGAAGATGAGCTTATAGACTTAGAATCAATTTCTTTGCCCCCTCCATCTCTAATGCATATCTATCTAAGAGGGCGATTGAAGAAGTTGCCGAATTGGATTCTAGAGCTTCAAAATCTGGTCACGCTAGTCTTATTTTTCTCATCATTAGAGGAATATCCACTGTCGTGTGTCCAAGCTTTGCCAAATCTAATTACCCTTTCCCTCAATCAAGCGTATGATGGGGAGCAACTGCATTTTGAGGGAGGTTTTAGAAAACTCAAGAAGCTCACCCTCAGAGAGATGAAAAAATTAAAGATGGTGGAAATAGACAAAGGATCACTGTCCAGTCTTGAGCAACTAGAGATTGGGCCATGCCCACAAATGAAGGAGGTACCCTCTGGAATCCAACACCTTGAAAGCCTAAAGCTTATTGACTTCTATGAAATGCAGAGAGAATTTGTGCTACGTATGCAGCCTGATGGAGGCGAAGATTATTGGAAAGTCAAGAAGGTAACTACTATCCGTCTCAAGTATCGGATTAAAGGAGAACGATATCAAATATACAAGCTCGGTGACTCGAAATTATTGGAGCGTTTGCAAGGGTCAATCTGGGGGGATCAAACTGCCATGTAGAATTTCAATGATGAACAAGGTATGCACTTCTAATTAGCCACAAGATTTCCATGAATTTTTCTTTTTATATATATTTTTTATATGTAATGATAAAATTCTTCACATTATATGGCTGACTAAGGCCTGTTTGGGATTGCGTTTGAGAGGCCTAAAAATGATTTTAACACTCAAAATGTCAGTTTGAAGAAAAAAGTACTCATTTGGTAAAAAAATTAAAAGCATTTTCAAGGATCCAACAAGCTTAAAAAATGTCAAAAACGCACTTTTGTCATAATCTTAAAATTGAAACTTTTGCCAAAAGATTTTTTTTTTACTTAAAAGCTCTATTTTTCAAACGCAATCCTAAACAAGCTCTAAGAAAGTCATACATTGGCCGCGCGATGAGTTCCCACCTAAGCTACTGTTTGAATGCTACCAACTCCTTTTGCTCACTAAATTGTGTTTGTTGTTTTTTGTATTTCTATTTATTTGATATTTTAATTTGTCATCACTAAAAAGAGTTTGATTCTAATCTATGTTACAACAAGGATCTAGCAGTGGTAATTAGACTTGGGCCAACACAAATGACCTTTTATAATTAAAAGATTAATTCTTTAGGGGGGTTTGTTCTCATATGTAACAGTTTTGAGGGCTTTGAAACCAATGTGTTATAATGGATAGTTTATTTAGTATAAAAAGCTGTTACTTGTATGCCACAATAGGACATTGGAGTATTTTCATAAAAGAGTAATACTTATGATATATTTCCCTACAAATTGAAATATTCATGACCTTCGAACTCGCACCATCCATTATCCAATTAATTATAATAGAACAAAATTGCCTTAAAATAACATTGCATTAATTATAGTATAACTACAGAGACTAAAATAAAACAATGCTAAAATGCTTTAAAAAAAAGGGTTTTGTATTTGGCTAAACTGGCATCTTGAATGGACAATGTTTAATCAGGAGGAGGAGCTTGAAATGCATTCTCATGTATAATAGTTTTTCCTTGTGTCTTTTGCAGTTGTTCTTCTTGGTGCTTTGTTTCGACATCAAATCTTTCAATTCGTGGCTTGTTTTTGACAATAGATCAATGGTGTTGTAGAAAATCCATTTCGCTAATTTCACAAACCCAGAAACAATTGCAATTCACTTTTTATAATTCTATGTTGTTTCATGCTATACCTGTTGAAGTACTTTACAAGTAAACACTTCATATGTAAATTAGTTCATTTTAAGCATTTTGAAATTTTTGCTTGAATCCCTTGCAAGATTTTCCTTCTCTATCCGGGACTGTAAAAATTTTGAATGCTAATAAGAAGCACCAATATTCACAATTCACATGTCAAAGAACAATCATGGCTTCCATTGGAATAGTCACCAAAACCCAAAATTAAGATAACAACAATTGATCAAAATCTGAAGGAAAAAAGAAAAAAAAAATTCAACCAAATGAATTAAAATAAGAACAGGGTGCTTGAAATGAGAATTTGATGGCACCTAGATACTAAATTCAATAAAGCCTTTGATAATCTTCTTAATGATTCAGACCATGATTTTTATTCAGTCTTGCTTATTTACTTGTTCTTGGAAAATAAATGGGTTATGTGGGTTGGATTGAGCTAATGACCTAGCAAAGCAGTTGGAATAAGTGGCCATTGAGTGACAAAGCAATAATAACAAAAAAAAGAGTATTATAAGACACTACTGTTCAGTGACATGAGGGACTACTTTCTTAATGGATGGCTTTTGTTTGGATATTAATATGTGCTATTCCCATCACTAAAGCTATAGTTATTCCTAGCTATTTGTCATTTTGAAGAATAACTATTCAACATAGATTGTTATCCTGTGAATAAAAAAGTAACCAAATGAATGGAATAACTATTCTCCAGTATTACTATTCTATTCTGAGTTCTAATCCGCATACCAACCGTACTCTTAATGAGTAGAAAGAAGTCTCATCTCAACCTATACAGCTAGCTCAAACAATGGGGGATACGTCTCGTGCAAAAGAAAGAGTGGTAGAATTTCATGTACGATGGAATATATATTCCTTAAATGAGAATGGTAAAAGTGATTAGTATCACATTAGTGATAATAAGTTTAAAATTGTCTCAACATGTTAATGTGGACAAAGCAACAGTGACACAACTCTCCAAATCTTCAACAAAATAAAGCATGTTGAAAATTTGCTATTTTACAGTTGAGCCAATTAAGTTAAATGCTACCATCTTTGTCATCAAAATTGCTGAGATTTGAAAATGAATTGATTAGAAAATTAGAATTGAGGAATTAAGATATTGACATGCATAATTGGATTAGAAAACTTAGGGTTTGAGGATGATTTTGTTTAGGGGTGTCAAGGCGGTTACGGTTAGCGGTTTTTGGCAGTAACCGCTAACTGTAACTGCCTTAGCGGTTAGTAGATTTCACTAACCGCAACCGCTAACTGCTTAGCGGTTAACGGTTAGCGGTTAACCACCAATTAGCTGTTAGTGAAATAGATAACCGCCTGCTAACCGCTTTTTCAAAATTGGGCCTTTTTGGGCTTTCTTTAGGGCTTTTTATGCTTCTTTTTTTGGGCTTTTTTTTACCCACTTTTTTTTTTTTTAGTATCTTCTTGGGCCCAATTGCTATAAAAAGAGCCCATATTGAAAAATCAAAAATATTTGACCCAAAATTTACATTTACTTATACTTATAAAAAATTTTCTTAAATATTAAATCATAACCAGTTAACTTTTTTTTTTAAAAAAAAAAAAATCAACACTACATATAAAAAAAAAGTTCAGAATTCAGATAACTGTCACAACATATAATGATAATACATTAATACTTAAATTGTGTTTATAAGTAACACATTGGTTATTATTTAATCCAATGTCAATTACTTAATTTGATATTATACGAATCATATCATCATTGTACATTAATAATATGATTCACTTGAAGTCTTGAATAAAGTATTTGAATTGTTATTGAATCATATGATTAAGTATTGATATTATACATTTATATTATTCATATACATATGTAGACTTATATAGACTTATAAGTTTATAACATACATTGAAAATAAGTCTCTAGATATTTAATTGTTGTATTAGTATGAATTGGTATACTTATGAGTTATGTCATATTATATATGTATAATTTATTATTATATAATCAAATGATTTAATGATCAATTAATCATGTGATATAATCATATAAATTATAGTGATAATATATTAATACTCAAATTGTGATTTAATTATTTTTTAAAAAAATTGTGATTTAATGATCAAGTGATTATATGATATAATCATATAAATTATAGTGATAATATATTAATACTCAAATTGTGATTTAATTATTATTTTTTTTAAATTGTGATTTAATGATCAAGTGATTATGTTATATGTATAAATATTTTTATAATTATAATTATAAAAATATATTATATAAAAAGGCGGTTAGTGGTTACGGTTAGTAAACCCAATAACCGCTAACCGCTAGGCAGTTATAGCGGTTTGGCGATTAATACGGTTAAGCGGTTAGCGGTTAACAGTTAACGGGCAGTTTTTAACCGCCCGCATTGACACCCCTAATTTTGTTGTGTCAATCCACGTGTCTTCGGTGGCTAACGAGGTGATGAGGTATAAGAAGGGCCATTTCTCATCTTATGCCATTGTCTATGAAGACTGATTTTGCCATCTTCATAAGGTAGCAAAGGAGAATGTCAATAAGACTGCCTCAAAAATTTGCCAGGGGTGGCTGCGTGGCCACCTCCACCCATCTGGGGCAGTTCGCCGGCCACCCCAGATGAGCAGGTGGTGGCGAGCCACCCTCATCCCCTCCCTCTGCAAATTCTTAAAAAAAAAAAAAAAAAAAAAAACCTAATATAATCAGGTGTTTTGGGTTTATATTTCTAATATGCTCCATGCTGAGGAGTCAACTCATCATTGGTGGGCACATAGAGGTGGGTTTGTGCCATACCCATAAAGAAGTTATTCATTAAGTTATTTTAGATCGGTTTCTAAAAGGTTTCCTCTTTGTCACTAAAATCCTTTTGTGTGATTGTTTATATTTTGGTGATTGTTTGCTTTGATAAATAACTGTTAATTCCGCATAAACTGTGATATTTATTTGTTTAGAGTTTTTCATTTGGTATCAAAGCGGGTTCACTTTGTGAAGGATTAAATTCCTAAGTGTGATCTTTGTTTCTTGTTTAAGATATCTCAAACTCTTAACACTGTGCTTAATTTTGATGGATCAAATTATGGCTATTGGAAGTCTCGTATGAGATTTTTCTTAAAATCTATAGACGTTTGGCATGTCATTGAATCTGGATTTAAAGCTCCAGATAAGCCGATAGCTGAATGGTCTAACATTGAAAAACAAACTTGTATGGCGAATGACAAAGCTATGAATGCTCTATGCTTGGCAATTTCACAAACCGAGTTCTCTAGAATTTCAAATTGTGATAGTGCCAAGGATGCATGGGAGATTCTAGAAACTACGTATGAAGAAACTAATCTTGTTAAAGCTTCGAAACTTCAAATGTTAGTTTCTCAGTTTGAGGATATTAAAATGTTAGAAGATGAGACATTCAATGAATTTTTTGGTAAACTTAGTGAAATTAGAAATTTCATGATAAATCTAGGAAATAAAGTTTCTGACACTAAGCTTATTAGAAAAGTTATGAGATCACTTCCTGAAAAATTCAGAATGAAGGTAACTACTATTGAGTCATGCCTTGATCTTAATACCATGAGGATAGAAGAGTTAGTTGGTGCTCTTCAAAATTATGAGTTTTCCTTGCCTCAACCAAGGAAAAATGAGGATATTGCCCTTAGAACTCATAGGAAGAACTCTGATGAGTTATCTAATGATGATTCACCAAATGAAGAGGAACTTGCCTTGATAGCTCGAAGGTATTTTAGAAATGAACATAAAATTTCCAAGAAATTTGGAAAACAAAAGGAGAGTACTCGGGATAGAAATGAAAGAGACCCATGTGGTCCAAAATATTATGAGTGTTCTGGCTATGGCCATGTGCGAAAGGATTGTGCTAACCTCAACAGTAATAATCCAAAAGGTCAAAAAGCCTTCAATATTACCTTGAGTGACATTGATGAGGAAGAAACTCTTAATTATGTGGCATTTGTGGCATCCTATGATTCTGATGATTCTAGTCAATCAGATGTTCAGTCTGCCTCTGATAATGAATCAAATAGGGTTAATGATCTTCAAAACTCCTTTAACAATTTAATGGAAAAGTTTTCTATGCTTAGAAATATTAACTTGAAAATTGTTAAGGATTTTAAGAATCTTGAGCTTGAAAGGGATAATTTGTTGAAATCTTTGAGTGATTCACATGTTATTTGTAATATTTTTTAAATCTGAAAATCATGTGTTAATTGCTAAAAATAAATCCCTTCAAAATGATCTGACTGCATCTAGAAATCACTTGAGTAATTTCTCTAGTGAAAAAGCTTGATAAAATGTTGCATATTCAAAAGCATTCTAGTGACAGATCTGGCTTAGGATTTGATACTCTTTTGTCTCTTAACCGTGCTTCTACTTCAAAGACTGTTTTTGTTAAACAAGTGAAAGTAGAAGACTCTTCAAGTGAAGAAAAGCAAGCAATTGCTCCAACTCCTCAAGGTAAGAAAGGTAAGAAAATCTACATTGAGCCTCATGCATCTTACTCTAGACCTAGAGTCATGCAACCTCCTAGGAAACTACCTTCTCAAATGTTTGTCCCTCTATGTCATCACTGTGGAAAAGTGGGTCACATTCGACTTTGTTTTAATTTGAAACCTCATGTGCATATAAATGAAAATTCCTATTCTAAGAAAGAAACTGAGGGTTTGGTCATAATGATGAGATAAGTATTATCTAGCCTAGATAAGTTTGAGCAAAGTCATAAGTCTAGACTTAAGATTTCTCGAGTTTGGGTTAGGAAAGATGATACCATTCACCCCTTAAGGTGGAGTGGTGATGATCTCACCTTATGTTAGGTGAATCACCCACATGCTTAGGATTGATTTTCTTGCATATCTTTGCATATCCTAGAGCATGTTGTTTTTCGTTTTGCATTGCATTTTTATTTTATTTTGTTTTGAAATTGTATTTTATTTGTGTGCATTTCTTTTGTGAATAATATCAAAAAGACAAAAATATTTTACTTTGGTTCTTTTTTTTTTTTTTTTTTTTTTTTTCTCTTTATTTTGTCTTATACAGCTAGATAGTCCATTAATTTCTCATGTTGCTTTTTATGGATTTAATTCCTTGCGTCTTGGAATGTTCTTAATATGCATGAGATGAAAATTTGTGTTAATGGACTTGTTTTTGTGGTTACCTAAAGCCTGAGCTTATGTGGTACATTTTGCCTATCATTTATCTCTTGTGCACATTTAAGCTTAAATTGAGGTTTTGTTTCACTTTATTTGTGACGTCTGTTAGGTAACCATATGAGATTTTTGACTAGTCATATTTTTCAAATTGATCATTTGCTAGTTGAACCTAAGGCTTAAAAATTTCTGCTTTCTCTTTTGTGATAAGCACCAAAAGTTTAAGGACACTTTCTCAAAGAGAAAAATAAACAAAATAGTGAAACAAATAAAATCAAAAGATCATATTCCAAAAGGAATTTATTTCACTATGTCAAACTTGTGCAAAATGTTTTACAAAGCGAAATGTATAGGATGAGAGTGGCTAGGCCCTAGTATGATAAGGTTTGACTTTTGATTTAATATACTTGTCAAAACCTCATGGTGGTGAAACTTTCTCCTCATTTTGTATGTTGAAATTTTTTTTCTTTGGATGGCTTACACACACACCACACAAGCATGGGCTGAATGAAATATTTTTCTTTGCTTGGGTTAAGCAATATGAGTTTCTTGTCATTTCTAGTCTCATGTATATTTTGCATATTTGGAGCATGTTTGGGATATTCATTGTGCAATACATGAGTCATTGATATGTATATCAATGTGTTCATTTGACTTTTGAAGGGGAGAAACATATTTTGCTTTTCCAGTTTCTTGTTGATAATTAAGTCATACATTGAGGGGGAGTTTTGCTGATGTTTCTTTATGATCTTGCATTCTACGTAATTTTTTTTTTTTTTTATCATGAGTTTTATTTATGTATTCTTGTTCCACATATGCCTTGATGTATTTTGTGAAGTGTATCAGAAAACATGAAGACATTTTGTCATTCTGTGACAAAAAGGGAGAGTAAATATGGGGAGATGATGGGATTGGCTCGGCATTTTGGTTTTGTCACCAAATTGCTAAAGGGGGAGTTTGTTAGTTCTTGTGTTAGCTTAATTCAGTTCCAAAATACAGATGCTACTGTTCACGGACTCAAACACTAATATAGAATACTCAGAATACAATCTTCACCGTTCATAATGTAAATTCATGTGTGATGAACGTTTCTGCAAAATTTTAGCTCAATCGAACCACAAAAGCTCATCGATCGGAGTTGTTGATCAAGGCTTGATAGCATTTCCATAATGCAGTTTCACCCATTGCATGCCTTGTTCGGACATGCCTTCCCCATGTTCAGACAGCATTTTCAGAAACTCTGTTTCTGCTCCGCAAGGCCCTGTCCGGACAGCAAAATTAACTTGTTCAGACACCCCGTAAGTTTTAGGCCCAAAAACATGATTTTAAGTGGGTTAGGTCTAGGGTTTTGTTAGGAGTATATATACATCTTTATAGAGAGAGAGAGAGAGAGAGAGAGATGAACAAAATTCTGCCATAGGTTTCGTGAGAGGCTATACTTAGAGAGAAAATCTGTGTGGGCCTGATTATTCCTCTTAGAGGATTATTGTTAGTTTCATTGAGCTTTATTGAGAAGTCTATCGAAAGGGTCCGGTCAAGGAGAATCAAGTTGAAGAAGATTGTGAGCAAGAAGACGAAGTGTAGGCTTGTCAATCTTACAGAGCCAAGGTCTTGCAAAGGGTTGTAAGTGTTCCTAGTGTCTGTAATCTCTGAATAATCTTTTGATAGTGATTTCTTAAGTTTGGCTGCCCTAGAGAGGTTTTACTTTTAGATTGATTTCTAAAAGGTTTCATCTTCGTCACCAAAATCCTTGTGTGATTATTTATATTTTGATGGTTGTTTGCTTTGATAAATATCTGTTAATTCCGCATAAACTGTGATAGTATAAGAAACTGTGGCTTGTATGCCACAATGTTACCTTGTTGGAGTATTATCATAAAATAATGATATTATAAATCTTTTCTAATTTTTTTTTTTTTTAAAAAAAAGAATTAAAAAAAAGGAAAAATGAAAAACCAAGGGGTGGCATGCCTTTTTTTTTTTTTTAAGTTATTATTATTATTTTCGAATTTATAAGAAAATTTTTGCCCTACTGAAAATTGAGCTTGAAATTCAATCTAATGTAGTAATGTATTAAAGTTTTCCTTATTTCGTTTCCGATTATTCTTATTAGTGCTTTGATTTGAAATTAAAACAAACGGAGCCTTAGTTTATGGTAGCAGCAAGAGAATCACTGAGCCTTAGTTCATGAACTAGGAGACAATTGCAATTTTCGTTGTTATAATTCTATAGGGTTTCATGCTATACCTGTTGAAGTACTTTACAAGTAAGCTCTTCATATGTTCTTAGTTCATTTTAATTTCAAGTATTCTGAAATTTTTCCCTGTATCCCTTGCAAGATTTTCCTTCTCCAGCCGAGACAAAAAAAATTTTGTGCAATTCTTCAACTTTATTTACACAAAAGCATTAAATGCTAATAAAAAGTACCAATCCTACTCACAATTCACATGTCAAAGGATAATCATGACTTCCATTAGAACAGTCACCAAAACCCAAAATTAAGATAACAATTCAAAATCTATAAACAAATGAGAATTTGATAGCACCCCTAGATATCGAATTTAGTAAAGCCTTTGCTTATCTTCTTAATGACTCATGTTGAGCTAGTAACCCAGCAAAGCTGCGGACTAGAGTTTTGATTTGACCCGTGAATTAACTCGAATTTAATATGAATTTAGCGAGTTTGTACCTAAATCTCGACACAACTTAAACTCTACATGCAATTTTTAGGTTGTTAATTTTTTATACGAGCTGTAAATTCCATGTGAAATTAACGAATTGAAATTAAAAATCTAACTCATTTAATTAAATAAATTAAATTAAAGTTTATCATATTTTGACATGGCCACGACGTGAACTTAACACTCAAACATCAGTTACCCACCATGCCATACCATGGACAAAGGGTCAACTTTCCAGATATTCAACGATCTCGGAACCATGTAGTTGGGCACATACGTCAAGATCACCGTCTCCTTTACAATCAGTAGTGAAAAGAACGTGTAGTTATGCGATGGATTAATTTGACTTTTTTTTTTTGTGAGCGAGTTGCGTTGTCTCCACCACCTCAAAGCCTAAACCAAACGAAAGGTACCTTGTTAAATTATCAGTTATTCCAAAAGCTTAAACTGATAGGAAGAGGTAAAATTAATCACTCAATTATTACTAACACTCCCCCCTCACATATAGGCTCAAATTCTCTTTTAATAGGTAATACCCAACACGTAAAATATTTTATTTAAATAAAAGTGAATTGACGGTGTGAAAGTTCCATCCAACACCCTAACCCATTCTTAAATGTAAAATATTTATGTTTCACTACAAAATCAATCAATTTTTTCCTTACCAGAGTTTTCTGACGTGGCGATTCTGACGTGTGTTGAATATCAGAAACATAGGAGTCAGTAAATTTTTTTTACTGATGTATTACTGTTAAGCACGTCAAAATTTACTGACGTGTCAAAATTAACACGTCAGTAAATTTTAAAAAATTATTAAAAAAATAATTTTGCTTTTTTAATTTTTTTTTTCAATTAAAAAATTTATTAATTTAAATTTTTTTTCAATTAAATTTTTTTTTTTTTTGTAATTTCTTTGCACAACATGCGGTGAGGGAGCTCTCCCTCTCTTCTTTTCTCCATTTTCTCACTCGATCTCTCTCTCTCTCTTCTTTTCTCCAGCTCTCCCTTTTCTCCATCTTCTCTCTCTCTCTCTCTCTCTCTCTCTCTTCTTTTCTCCATTTTCAAAAACCCAAACTCAAACCGAAAAAAATCTTCAAAAAATCAAAAACCCAAATAAAAAAATCAACCTGAAAAATCAAAAACCCAAACGTCAAACCCAACAAATTAATCTTCAAAAACTCAAAAAAATCTTCTTCTCTTCTCCTTTTTTTTTTTTTTTTGCTTATGCTTCTCTTCTTCTTCTCTTTTACTTTTCTTTTTCTTCTTCTTCTTCTTCTTTTGCTTTTCTTTGATATGCTGCTTCTCTTCTTTTTCTCTTCACCTTTTCTTTTTCTTCTTCCTCTAAAGGGGGCTGCCGTGCAGAGAGAGGAGGGAGATTGAGAGAGGAGAGAGAGAGTGTGAGGAAATAAATGAAGAGGGAAAGAATAAATAATAAGAAGGAAGAAAAAGTTGAAAATCCCGCTAATTTTTTTATTGATGTGCCAACATTCAACACGTCAGAAATTTCTGACGTTCTATTTTTTGCCACGTCAAAAAAATATTTACTGATGTGGCAAAAAATTGTGTACTGTAGCCACGTCAGAAATTGATTATTTTTTTGTAGTGATTCTCTCTCTGTAACTTACTCTCCCTTAGGGGTCTCAAGGCGGTTACGGTTAGCGGTTATTGACAGTAACCGCTAACCGTAACCGCCTTAGCGGTTAGTAAATTTCACTAACCGCTTAGCGGTTAACGGTTAGCGGTTAACCGCCGGTTGGCAGTTAGTGAAATAGATAACCGCCCGCTAACCGCTTTTTCAAAATTGAACTTTTTTTTTAGGCTTTTGAGGCTTTCTTTAGGGCTTTTTGGGCGTTTTGGGCGTTTTTTTACCCCTTTGTATTTTTTGGTATTTTTAGTGTCTTCTTGGACCCAATTACTATAAAAAGAGCCCATAGTGAAAAATCAAAAATATTTGACCCAAAATTTACATTTACTTGTACTTTAAAAAAATTTCCTTAAATATTAAATCATAACCGGTTAACTTTTTTTTTTAAAAAAAAATATAAAAAAAAATTCAGCACAACATATAAAAAAAAGTTCATAATTCAAACAACTGTCACAACATATAATGATAATACATTAATACTTAAATTGTGTTTATAAGTAACACATTGGTCATTGTTTAATCCAATGTCAATTACTTAATTTGATATTAAACGAATCATATCATCATTGTACATTAATAATATGATTCACTTGAAGTCTTGAATAAAGTATTTGGATTGTCATTGAACCATATGATTAAGTACTGATATTATACATTTATATTATTTATATGCTTATATAGACTTATAACATATATAGACTTATAAGTTTATAACATACATTGGAAATAAGTCTCTAAATATTTAATTGTTGTATTAGTATGAATTGGTATGCTGATGAGTTATGTCATATTATATATGTATAATTTGTTATTATATGATCAATGATTTAATGATCAATTGATCATGTGATATAATGATATAAATTATAGTGATAATATATTAATAATCAAATTGTGATTTAATTATTTTAAAAAAAAATTGTGATTTAATGATCAAGTGATTATATGATATAATCATATAAATTATAGTAATAATGTATTAATACTCAAATTGTGATTTAATTATTTTTTAAAAAAAATTGTGATTTAAACCGCCCGCATTGACACCCCTACTCTCCCCCCCTCTCTCTCTTCTCCGTGAGCTCTATCGCCCAGCCCTCTCTGTCTCCCTTGAACTCTCTTCTCACGATTTCACTGTGTCTTTGTTTTGCCGTTGAAGACAAGGAGAAGGAGTAAATTAATAGGAAAGGAAAGGAAGAAGGGAAAAGGAGAAATAATAAAAAGAAGGTCGGCTGTGAATATAAAATAAGGAAAGAAAATAATGGAGAAAGAGAAGTGACAGGGGAGACGGCTTAGGCTAAAAAGAAATATAAAGATGACAAAGGTGCGTTGATTGAGGGGAGGAAAAGGAAAAAATAATATAAAATAAAAATAATAAAATGAATCAAAAGGTGGTGTCGGCAAGGTGTGAAGAAAAGTGAAATAATCCATATAATTCTCTTAAAATATTCTTACTTTTTCATTTTTT
>NC_081542.1:38382998-38427174 GCF_901000735.1 Corylus avellana
GGAAAAACTGTAATTATCAATACAAAAAAAAATACTGTTAAAATACTTTTCTTTATACAAAAATACCCAAAGCTATGTCGTACAAGGCATTTATACAGATCTATCCGACAGTCTAAACTCTAGACAAAACTTAACCAACTTGGAATCTCTGTACATCTCAATATGAATCTCTAATCACAACTGCATAATTACCTTGATTTTCCATTCCTGCAAACACTACAAAAACTGTGAAGTAGTGAGTCAATTGATTTCCGATAATATAAATCATTGTTGAATCATATATAGCAAATGCTAGACAAGTTATAAAACCACAAAAATCCGTATTATTGGATATCAATATCATACTCAGTAAGTAAGAATACTTACAGTGGATTACATGAATGGGTCATCAAAGGTAATTACTTGAAACCCGTTCTGCTGCAGTTGGTCCATACCCATAACAATCCCTTCACTGACTTTCTCTCTCTCTCTCTCTCTCTCTCTCGCCTAAACTCTCTTTCTTCCTCTTCAGCTCTCTGTCTTAAATTTCTCATCTCACTCTCAGTTTCTCTTGTGTTCTTTCTTTCTTGTAGCGCTTGGTCTCGCCCTTTCTCTCTCTGTTCTGAGTAAACATTCTTAGAAAGAAGAAAGACCGAGTAAAAAGCGGAAGAAGGAAGAATATATGCAAGAGATGGGAGAGGAGATGAGTTGTGAAAATTCTGAAGGAGAAGAGCTCTATTTATAGGAGAAAATCAAACACTATTCTACCGTCAATTTACAATTATACCCTCATTTTACTATTTCACCAACCCTACACTATTTCACCAACCCTATACTATTCCACCAACCCTATACTATTCCACCAACCCTATACTATTTCACCAACCCTATACATTTCTACCTTCTTATTCTACCATCCTTATACCTACCATTTACTATCCTATTATATCACCAATTATTACAATCATACTCCAAATTATACCAATCAATCATCAATTATCATATCTCTTAAATCTCCCAATAAAATAATCAATATAAAATCATCATCATGATATAATAACCTCAAATCAATATTCATTCCAATAATATTCATAAGATCTAATAAATTCCTCAAGAATAAATATTATTACCTAATATCATCAATAAATATCTCAACTTCAAAGTAAATGCCATTACCTAATATGAATATTGATATAATCATAGCATCAATTTAATATCTCTAAAATAAGACTTTAAAAATCTGGGGTGCTACAATCTTCCCTCCTTATTAGAATTTCGTCATCGAAATTAAAGCCCATAAATTACCACCTATCTTCAAATTGAGCAACCCAAATTAAAACAAATCATACTTGAACCATAACTTACTCAAGTTACTATAAAATTTTTTAAATTCAATCTGTTCATAAATAAATATCATAACATATTCCATACCCAGGCGATGTGAGACTCTACAAGCACTCTTCTTGGGCACCAGTGTCACCGTTGGCAATCCTCAGGGAATTTCTTCATTCTCGGCCCTTAACTTTTGGCCCTTATACATTTCATTGTGTCTTAACTGACACCATTATAATATAACCCACTTTTTGCATCACCAACGTGTGTCCACTAGCGACCCTCATAGGCTTGTGCACACTCCCACCATCTCAGGCTGGGTAATGTTTTGATACCATTTGTAACATCCCAGGGAAAAGCGCTAGCCACATCTGCGCTATTACCCCAAAAGGACTAGTCAATTTGGAGCTTCCCTAGAATTCATTATAAAGCCCAGTTTCACCTAGTAATTAGGCAATGTGGGACTTAGCACCCATGACTATCTCTATAAACTACCCACTCAATGTGGGCTTCTTCTCATCTTCCCAATATGGGACCGGGTCCACGTCATGTAGTGCTTCAATACCACATGACCTGGCGTTACTAGGTGGCTCTGATACCATTTGTAACAATCTCATATAGCGGAAAAACTGTAATTATCAATACAAAAAAAATACTGTTAAAATACTTTTCTTTATACAAAAATACCCAAAGCTATGTCGTACAAGGCATTTATACAAATCTATCCGACAGTCTAAACTCTAGATAAAACTTAACCAACTTGGAATCTCTGTACATCTCAATATGAATCTCTAATCACAACTGCATAATTACCTTGATTTTCCATTCCTGCAAGCACTACAAAAAAACTGTGAAGTAGTGAGTCAATTGATTTCCGACAATATAAATCATTGTTGAATCATATATATAGCAAAATGCTAGACAAGTTATAAAACCACAAAAATCTGTATTATTGGATATCAATATCATACTCAGTAAGTAAGAATACTTACAGTGGATTACATGAATGGATCATCAAAGGTAATTACTTGAAACCCGTTCTGCTGCAGTTGGTCCATACCCATAACAATCCCTTTACTGACTTTCTCTCTCTCTCTCTCTCGCCTAAACTCTCTTTCTTCCTCTTCAGCTCTCTGTCTTAAATTTCCCATCTCACTCTCGGTTTCTCTTGTGTTCTTTCTTTCTTGTAGCGCTTGGTCTCGCCCTTTCTCTCTCTGTTCTGAGTAAACACTCTTAGAAAGAAGCAAGACCGAGTAAAAAGCGGAAGAAGGAAGAATATATGCAAGAGATGGGAGAGGAGATGAGTGGTGAAAATTGTGAAGGAGAAGAGCTCTATTTATAGGAGAAAATCAAACACTATTCTACCTTCCATTTACAATTATACCCTCATTTTACTATTTCACCAACCCTATACTATTTCACCAACCCTATACTATTCTACCAACCCTATACTATTCTACCAACCCTATACCATTCTACCTATACTATTCTACCTTCTTATTCTACCATCCTTATACCTACCATTTACTATCCTATTATTTCACCAATTATTACAATCATACTCCAAATTATACCAATCAATCATCAATTATCATATCTCTTAAATCTCCCAATAAAATAATCAATATAAAATCATCATCATGATATAATAACCTCAAATCAATATTCATTTCAATAATATTCATAAGATCTAATAAGTTCCTTAAGAATAAATATTATTACCTAATATCATCAATAAATATCTCAACCTCAAAGTAAATGCCATTACCTAATATGAATATTAATTAATCATAGCATCAATTTAATATCTCTAAAATAAGACTTTAAAAATCTGGGGTGCTACAGGTGATGATCTCACCTTATGTTAGGTGAATCACCCACATGCTTAGGATTGATTTTCTTACATATCTTTGCATATCCTAGAGCATGTTGTTTTTCGTTTTGCATTGCATTTTTGTTTTATTTTGTTTTGAAATTGTATTTTGTTTGTGTGCATTTCTTTTGTGAATAATATCAAAAAGACAAAAATATTTTACTTTGGTTCTTTTTTTTTTTTTTTTTTTTTTCTTTATTTTGTCTTATACAGCTAGATAGTCCATTAATTTCTCATGTTGCTTTTTATGGATTTAATTCCTTGCGTCTTGGAATGTTCTTAATATGCATGAGATGAAAATTTGTGTCAATGGACTTATTTTTGTGGTTACCTAAAGTCTGAGCTTATGTGATACATTTTGCCTATCCTTTATCTCTTGTGCACATTTAAGCTTAAATTGAGGTTTTGTTTCACTTTATTTGTGAAGTCTGTTAGGTAACCATATGAGATTTTTGACTAATCATATTTTTCAAATTGACCATTTGTTAGTTGAACCTAAGGTTTAAAAATTTTTGCTTTCTCTTTTGTGATAAGCACCAAAAGTTTAAGGACACTTTCTCAAAGAGAAAAATAAACAAAATAGTGAAACAAATAAAATCAAAAGATCATGTTCCAAAAGAAATTTATTTCACTGTGTCAAACTTGTGCAAAATGTTTTACAAAGTGAAATGTATAGGATGAGAGTGGCTAGGCCCTAGTATGATAAGATTTGACTTTTGATTTAATATACTTGTCAAAACCTCATGGTGGTGAAACTTTCTCCTCATTTTGTATGTTGAAAATTTTTCTCTTTGGATGGCTTACACACACACACCACACAAGCATGGGTTGAATGGAATATTTTTCTTTGCTTGGGTTAAGCAATATGAGTTTCTTGCCATTTCTAATCTCATATATATTTTGCATATTTGGAGCATATTTGAGATATTCATTGTGCAATTCATGAGTCATTGATATGTATATCAGTGTGTTCATTTGACTTTTGAGGGGGAGAAACATATTTTGTTTTTCCAATTTCTTGTTGATAATTGAGTCATACATTGGGGGGTAGTTTTGCTGATGTTTCTTTATGATCTTGCATTCTACGTTATTTTTTTTTTTTATCATGAGTTTTATTTATGTATTCTTGTTCCACATATGCCTTGATGTATTTTGTAAAGTGTTTCAGGAAACATGAAGACATTTTGTCATTTTGTGACAAAAAGGGGGAGTAAATATGGGGAGATGATGGGATTGGCTCAGCATTTTGGTTTTGTCACCAAATTGCCAAAGGGGGAGTTTGTTAGTTCTTGTGTTGGCTTAATTCAGTTCCAAAATACAGATGTTACTGTTCACGGACTCAAACACTAATATAGAATACTCAGAATACAATCTTCACCGTTCATAATGTAGATTCATGTGTCATGAACGTCTCTACAAAATTTTAGCTCAATCGAACCACAAAAGCATATCGATCGGAGCTGTTGATCAAGGCTTGACAGCATTTCCATAATGCAGTTTCACCCATTGCATGCCCTGTTCGGACATGCCTTCCCCATGTCCGGACAGCATTTCTAGAAACTCTGTTTCTACTCCGCAAGGCCCTGTTCGGATAGCCAATTAACTTGTCCGGACACCCCGTAAGTTTTAGGCCCAAAAACATGATTTTAAGTGGGTTAGGTCTAGGGTTTTGTCAGGGATATATATACATCTTTATATATATAGAGAGAGAGAGAGAGAGAGAGAGAGAGAAAGAGATGAACAAAATTCTGCCATAGGTTTCGTGAAAGGCTATACTTAGAGAGAAAATCTGTGTGGGCCTGATTATTCCTCTTAGAGGATTATTGTTAGTTTCATTGAGCTTTATTGAGAAGTCTATCGAAAGGGTCTGGTTAAGGAGAATCAAGTTGAAGAAGATTGTGAGCAAGAAGACGAGGTGTATGCTTGTCAATCTTACAGAGCCAAGGTCTTGCAAAGGGTTGTAAGTGTTCATAGTGTCTGTAATCTCTGAATAATCTTTTGATAGTGATTTCTTAAGTTTGGCTGCCCTAGAGAGGTTTTACTTTTAGATCGATTTCTAAAAGGTTTCATCTTCGTCACCAAAATCTTTGTGTGTGATTATTTATATTTTGATGGTTGTTTGCTTTGATAAATATCTGTTAATTCCGCATAAACTGTGATAGTGTGATAGTATAAGAAAATGTGGCTTGTATGCCACAATGTTACCTTGTTGGAGTATTATCATAAAATAATGATATTATAAATCTTTTCTAATTTTTTTTGTTTTTTTTAAGAAAAAAAGAATTAAAAAAAAGGAAAAATGAAAAACCAAGGGGTGGAGTGCCTTTTTTTTTTCTTCTTTTTTTTTTTCTTTTTTTTAAGTTATTATTATTATTTTCGAATTTATAAGAATATTTTTGCCCTACTGAAAATTGAGCTTGAAATTCAATCTAATGTAGTAATGTATTAAAGTTTTCCTTATTTCGTTTCCGATTATTCTTATTAGTGCTTTGATTTGAAATTAAAACAAACGGAGCCTTAGTTTATGGTAGCAGCAAGAGAATCACTGAGCCTTAATTCATGAACTAGGAGACAATTGCAATTTTCGTTGTTATAATTCTATAGGGTTTCATGCTGTACCTGTTGAAGTACTTTACAAGTAAGCTCTTCATATGTTCTTAGTTCATTTTAATTTCAAGTATTCTGAAATTTTTCCTTGTATCCCTTGCAAGATTTTCCTTCTCCAGCCGAGACAATAAAATTGTTGTGCAATTCTTCAACTTTATTTACACAAAAGCATTAAATGCTAATAAAAAGTACCAATCCTACTCACAATTCACATGTCAAAGGACAATCATAACTTCCATTAGAACAGTCACCAAAACCCAAAATTAAGATAACAATTCAAAATCTATAAACAAATGAGAATTTGATAGCACCCCTAGATATCGAATTTAGTAAAGCCTTTGCTTATCTTCTTAATGACTCATGTTGAGCTAGTAACCCAGCAAAGCTGCGGACTGAGTTTTGATTTGACCCGTGAATTAACTCGAATTTAATATGAATTTAGTGAGTTTGTACCTAAATCTCGACACAACTTAAACTCTAAATGCAATTTTTAGGTTGTTAATTTTTTATACAAGCTGTAAATTCCATGTGAAATTAACGAATTGAAATTAAAAATTTAACTCATTTAATTAAATAAATTAAATTAAAGTTAATCATATTTTGACATGACCATGACGTGAACTTAACACTCAAACATCAATTACCCACCATGCCATGCCATGGACAAAGGGTCAACTTCCCAGATCTTCAACGATCTCGGAACCACATAGTTGGGCACATACATCAAGATCATCGTATCCTTTATGATCAATAGTGGAAAGAACGTGCAGTTATGCGATTGCTTAATTTGACTTCTTCTTCTTTTTTTTCCTATTTTTTTTTTTTTTTGTGAGGGACTCGTGTTGTCTCCACCACCTCAAAGCCTAAACCAAACGGAAGGTACCTTGTTAAATTATCAGTTATTCTAAAAGTTTAAACTAATAGGAAGATGTAAAATGAATCACTCAATTATTGCTAACACTCTACCTCACATATAGGCTCAAATTCTATTTTAATAGGTAATGTCCAACACGTAAAATATTTAATTTAAGTAAAAGTGAATTGACGGTGTGAAAGTTCCATCCAACACTCTAACCCATTCTTAAACGTAAAATATTTATGTTTCACTACAAAAAATCAATTTTTTCCTTACCAGAGTTTTCTGACATGTCAGAAAAATTTTCTGACGTGGCGTTTCTGAAGTGTGTTGAATATCATAAACATAGGAGTCAGTAAATTTCTTTTACTGATGTATTACTGTTAAACACGTCAAAATTTACCGACGTGTCAAAATTAACACGTCAATAAATTTTAAAAAATTATTAAAAAAATAATTTTTATTTTTTTAAATTTTTTCTGAATTTTTTTTTTCAATTAAAAAATTTATTAATTTAAATTATTTTTCAATTAAATTTTTGTTTTTTTGTAATTTCTCTGCACGGCATGTGATGAGGGAGTTCTCCCTCTCTTCTTTTCTCCATTTTTGTTTAGCTCCAGCTCTCCCTCTCTCCTTTCCTCCATTTTCTCACTCGATCTCTCTCTCTCTTCTTTTCTCCAGCTCTCCATTTTCTCCATTTTCTCACTCTCTCTCTTTCTTCTTTTCTCTATTTTCAAAAACCCCAAACCAAACCGAAAAAATCTTCAAAAACCTAAATAAAAAAATCAACCTGAAAAATCAAAAACCCAAACGTCAAACCCAACAAATTAATCTTCAAAAACTCAAAAAAAATCTTCTTATCTTCTCTTCTTCTTCTTCTTCTTCTTCTTCTTCTCTCCTCCTCTTTTTTTTTTTTTTTTTTTTCCTTCTGCTTCTCTTCTTCTTCTCTTCTACTTTTCTTTTTCTTCTTCTTTCTTCTTCTTCTTCTTCTTATGCTTTTCTTCGATCTGCTGCTTCTCTTCTTTTTCTCTTCACCTTTTCTTTTTCTTCTTCCTCTTGAGGGAGTTGCCATGCAGAGAGAGGAGGGAGATTGAGCGAGGAGAAAGAGAGTGTGGGGAAATAAATGAAGAGGGAAAGAATGAATAATAAGAAGAAAGAAAAAGTCGAAAATCCCGCTCATTTTTTTATTGACGTGCCAACATTTAACACGTCAAAAATTTCTGACATCCTATTTTTTGCCATGTCAAAAAAATATTTATTGATATGACAAAAAATTGTGTACTGTAACCACGTCAGAAATTGATTGTTTTTTGTAATGATTCTCTCTCTGTACCTTACTCTCCCTCTCTCTTTTTTCTCCGTGAGCTCTATCGCCCAGCCCTCTCTGTCTCCCTTGAACTCTCTTCTCACGATTTCGCTGTGTCTTTGTTTTGCCGTTGAAGACAAGGAGAAGGAGTAAATTAATAGGAAAGGAAAAGAAGAAGGGAAAAGGAGAAATAATAAAAAGAAGGGCGGCAGTGATTATAAAATAAGGAAAGAAAATAATGGAGAAAGAGAAGTGATAGCGGAGTCGGCTTAGGCTAAAAAGAAATATAAAGAAATGACTTCTGAAACCTGCCGCCGGCCGTTGAAAATTCCGATTTCGCAGAAACTAGTGGGGACAATGGGGAGGTGTAGCCTTTGAGGTGGCGCTACCTGCTGTCCGTCAAGGCCATTAGGGAGAAATCGGGGTTTCGCTGGAAGGAGGTTTTGTCAGGATCGTAAAATTGTTTTTATTTAAAAATCGTTTTCTCCCTAATCTAAATTAGTGGAGAAGGAAAAGTATTTCCAGACGTACTACGACTATGAAAGGAATAGTGGGATCTTGGTTATTCTGGCAGAATGGCGGAAGATCTGTCAAATCAATTTGCAAGTTTCTCGTTTACAGAGGATGAAGAGGCGGAGATCATAATACCCTCTGGGAATTTGAAGAAGTATCGGCATATGGCAAATCCTGTGTTGTGGCGAAACTGGTAGCAGATCGAATGATCAGTAAGGAGACGATCAAAGCAACGCTTCTGAGGCTGTGGAAACTTTATGGAACAATGGTTTTCAAAGTCCTTGGTGAAAACCTGTTTTTGATTGAGTTCTTTGATATGCGAGATAAGGAGAGAGTAATGAGTGGGAGGCCATGGGTTTACGAAGGAAATCTTTTTCTGGTGGAAGACTTTGACGGTACTACATCTCCCTCTAGTTACACTTTTGAGAAGGCAGCCTTTTGGGTGAGAATGAAAAATTTGCCATTGGGTTGCATGGGGAAAGCGATTGGACGTAGGATTGGGGACACCGTTGGAGTGGTCGAGATCGTGGACACTGACGAAAAGGGGATAGGTTGGGGCGAATTCCTACGAGTTAAGATCCTTCTTGACTTAAGAAAGCCACTTCCTAGAGGCAGGAAAATCAACGTCAATGGGGCATCGGTTTGGATCCCTTTCCAATATGAACGGTTGCCGAAGTTTTGCTATACCTGTGGAATCATCTGTCATGGCATTATGGGATGTACACGAAGAAGTAATCTACGACATAAGGAGAAACCTGATTATGGACAATGGTTACGTGCAGAGTCCCCTACACGAAGAGGGGAAAAACATGTGAAGGATACACGGTGGGAAAGGGGAACAAGAGCAGGCGATGAAACCAAAGGCGGCGGAGCATCGGAGGCGATGAGAGGTGAAGCTGACGTGTCATCGGCAGCTGGAAACCCTAAATCTCAAAATAGAAATGTAGGGGACAATGGCGTCAATCAAGGCGGTCAGGGCGAATTTGTATTTGGTAAGAACCCATTTGTAAGGGAAGATGCCAAACTGGGGGCCAGAAAAAGCCAAGTAATGGCTCCTCGGTAGGCATTAATTCCAGATCAACGAATACTGTTTTTAATGGGAAACAAGAAGGGAAAGGAAAGGAGACATTTATACCAGCGGATAAGACGCTGGGTGGATCGCCTGGATGTGGGCAAGCATCGTCTGAGACGCGGGTGGATCAAAACTTTATGGGCCTGGGTGGAATACCCAGAAGCCCAATCAAGCTGAACCGGTACTCTGGTCCACTGTTTTCTGACGTGGAAAAAACCTTGCTCGACGAACAACTGGGAGGAAAGGATAGTGTGGCTGCGGGACTGAATACTGAAGAACAGAAAATTGTGTCTTGGAAGCGTAAAGCTGATGGGGATCCTGATTCAAATGCTGGAAAGCGTCGGCCTCAGGGGCAAAATAAGAAACGGGAAACCCATGGGGAGGCCCAGGAGGGTGGTGGTGCTAAAAAATCTATTCATGGTTCGGGATTGGCGGTGGTTGCTGAGCAACCCCGCCTTCCGCAATGAATATTTTAAGCTGGAACTGTCGAGGGCTTGAGAACCTCTCGATAGTTCAAGAGCTTTGCCGTTTGGTAAAGCAAAAGTGACCCACAATGGTCTTTCTCATGGAGACCAAGCTGCGGAAAAGTAAAATGGAGAGTATCCGATCCAAAGTCGGCTATCCCAATATGTTAGTTGTTGATAGCATGGGACGAAGTGGTGGATTGGCATTGATGTGGGGAGACGATATCACAGTAGATATTCAAAATTTTAGCCAAAGGTGTACCATGGAAGTTTACTGGTTTTTATGGGCATCCGGACCCATCAAGAAGACATGAAGCATGGGCACTTCTTAAGTATCTGAAAAATACTAATCCCGACCCCTGGGTTTGTATTGGAGACTTTAACGAGATATTATTTTTATCTGAAAAGTGGGGAGGGGGTGGTCGTTCACTAAGCCAAATGTTGGCTTTCCAACAAACTTTGGCGAATTGTGACTTGTCGGACCTGGGCTTCAGAGGGGCAAAATTTACCTGGTGTAACTTTCGGAATGGTCCTGAGTTTATTAAGGAGCGGTTGGACAGAGGTGTTGCGAATTCAAGTTGGAGGGATCTGTATCCGGAGGCCGAAGTGTTAGTGGGAGGATCAACATGGTCTGACCACTCCCCATTATTTCTTTTTATGGATGCGGCAAGAATGGGTAAAAGGGCAAGTAAACCTTTCCGTCATGAGGCACAGTGGATGATGGAGGAGGGATATCGGGATGTCATAAAGAATGCATGGACAAGTTCACCACGAGCAGGAATGGGATGGGAAAGTGTTGGAAGAAACTTGGGGAAGTGCAGTTGGGATTTACGAACATGGTGGAAGGGCCAGCATGGGTCAAATTCTGCCAATATTGCAAAACTACATGACCGTCTCCTAGACCTGCAGGGGAGCACCGAGGTGGACAGTAGAGAGCAGATTTTAACAATTCGACGTGAGTTGCAACTGCTCATGGAGAAATCTGATATTTACTGGAAACAACGGGCCAAAACTGAGTGGTTAAAGGGAGGTGATCGTAATACGCAATTTTATCATGCCTGTGCAACTTCCCGCAAAAAGACAAACCACATATATAGCATCTTGGATGACCGAAACCAACACTGTACCACAGAGGAGGAGGTAAGTTTGGCTTTTGTAAATTATTTTACTTCATTATTTTCTACTTCTTCAGTGGGGGATATGGATTCTTGTCTCCAACCACTGGAAAGAAGGGTTACTGATGAAATGAATACCTCTCTATTAAAACCTTTTTTGGCGGAGGAGGTGTACTTTGCTCTCAATCAAATGGCTCCTACCAAAGCCCTGGGTCCAGATGGTTTTCCTGCAGGATTTTTCCAGGAAAATTGGGATACTATGGGAGAGGATCTCTGTCACGTAATCCTTGATACACTCAATTCTGGTAAAATGCCTCCATTTCTAAACATGACTAATATTGCTCTCATTCCCAAGGTGAAAAATCCAACAAGTGTCACCGAATTTAGGCCAATAAGTCTCTGTAACGTCCTTTACAAGGTGATTTCTAAGGTTTTAGCCAATAGATTAAAGAAGATTCTGTCACACATTATATCTCCTGTTCAAAGCGCGTTTGTTCCTGAGCGCTTGATCACGGATAATGTATTAGTGGCATATGAGTCTCTTCATACGATGCATACACGGATGCGAGGTAGAAAGGGGTTTATGGCAATAAAATTGGACATGAGCAAGGCTTATGATAGAGTAGAATGGAGGTTCCTCGAAGCAGTTATGGGTAAGTTGGGTTTTGCAAAAAAATGGATTGAGCTAATCATGATGTGTGTGACGACGGTGAATTATGCGGTTGTTGTGAACGGGCAACCGTATGGGTCCATAAAACCGGAGAGGGGTATAAGGCAAGGGGACCCAATCTCACCTTACCTATTTATTTTGTGTGCGGAGACGCTGAGTTCGCTTTTGACAAAAGCTAATGGAGAGGGGGTTTTGACCGGGGTCCCTACTTCTAAAAGGGGTCCTAGGATAAGCCATCTTTTCTTCGCAGACGATAGCCTTCTATTTTGTAGGTCCAGTGCTTCACAATGGAATTCTTTGACGATGGTACTTCGTTGTTATGAGGAGGCATCAGGTCAACGCCTTAATACTAATAAAACATCCATCTTCTTTAGTAGGAATACTTCCGAGGAAGACAAGGAGGCTATTTTGGGGGTTGTGGGTATTCCAGCTATTCAAAGTTTTGACACTTATTTGGGTCTCCCAGTCTTGGTGGGGAAATCTCGATTTAAAGCTTTTAGGGGCCTCATTGACAGAGTTAGAAAGCGTTTATTGGACTGGAAATTGAAGTTCTTATCTCAAGCCGGAAAGGAGATTTTACTCAAAGCGGTTGTGCAAGCTATCCCCGCTTATTGTATGAGTCTTTTCCTTCTCCCGAAAAGTTTATGTGCAGAAATTAATTCTCTTATGCGTAATTTTTGGTGGAGTCAAAATGGGAAAGAGTCTGGGGTAAATTGGATGAGTTGGGGACATATGACTCACCCTAAATCATCCGGAGGAATGGGATTCCGTGACTTTACCTGTTTTAATAAAGCTCTTTTGGCTAAACAAAGTTGGAGAATTTGGAATCACCCGGACAGTTTAGTGGCTACTGTTATGAAATGCAAATATTATCCTGAGACTTCTTTTTTGGAGGCTAGAGTGGGAAGAAGGCCATCGTTTGCATGGAGAAGCATTAATCGTTCTTGTGATCTCCTTAAAGAGGGTTTGGTGTGGAGAATTGGAGATGGGTCAAAGGTTAGGATTTGGAAGGACAAGTGGCTTCCTACCCCTACCACATATCGTATCACCTCTTCGCCTAGCTTGCTGGACCCGGATGCTACGGTAAATGAATTATTTGTAGGGGATCCCAAATGGTGGAACGATAATCTTCTGACATCTATTTTCTCACCGGAGGAAGTCCGCCTGATTCTGTCTATTCCACCTAGCTGCACAAACCAACCAGATACTCTTATTTGGAGGGGCTCTGCTACTGGGCGGTTTACTGTTAGAAGTGCGTACTATATACAGAAGGAGATGGAATGTCGCGGGAAGGCGGAAAGTTCAGTCCAGGAGGAGTCCAAGGTTTTTTGGAAGAAATTGTGGGCTTTACCAATTCCAAATTCAGAGAAAAATTTTTTGTGGCGAGCCAGTCATGACATACTGCCGACTAAGGAGAACTTACGCCGACGATCCATCATCTCTGACTCATCATGCCCAATTTGTGGACTGGCGGAGGAGACTATTTTTCACATTCTCTGGCAGTGCCCGTCTGCCATGGATGTATGGAGTATGGGTAGTCGAAGATTACAGAAGTGCTCTTTCTCTAACCCGAGCTTCAAACATGTTTTCATGAGCTTGTTGGATAAATGTGACCAGGAGGAACTTGTGCATTTTGCTGGGTTAGCTAGACGCATATGGTTGAGAAGAAACGAAGTTGTTTTTGGAGGGAAGCTGTCTTCCCCCCACGCTTTGTTCCAGACAACACTGAGAGCGGTTACAGAGTACCAGCAGATCCGGCAAATTCGGGAGGCGCCTCAGATCGCAACTGTGGGACCATCTCCAATTCGCTGGCTAGCTCCTCGACAGGGATGGCTTAAGGCAAATTGGGATGCATCATTAGCGGCTGAACGGGGTATAATGGGGTATGCGATGGTGGTTCGGGACAGTATGGGAAAGATGATTGTGGCCAAATGTATGACTCGACCGGGATGCCCTGTTCCTAAGGTGGCAGAAGCACTAGCGGTTCTGATGGCAATTAAATGGTGCAAAGAGCTGGGATTATTACAGGTCCATTTTGAAGGGGATGCTAAAGCAGTCGTGGATGCGGTGAATAAGGGCGAGGTGGATAGAAGTCACATGGGCCATGTGCTGGAGGATATCAAGATGGAGCTCTGTTCTGTTCCACAGTGGCAGATGTCGTCTGTTAAGCGAGAAGGCAATAATGTAGCCCACGTGTTAGCTAAACATGCTTTACAGCATGAGTTGATCAATATGTGGGTAGAACCTCCGAACTGTATTCGGGAACTGTTATTGCTGGAGCAATTTGCTCTAGCTTCTTGATTCTATAATGAGAAGTTGATAACAATTATTCAAAAAAAAAAAAAAAAAAAAAAGAAATATAAAGATGACAAAGGTGCGTTGATTGAGGGGAGGCAAAAGGAAAAAATAATATAAAATAAAAATAATAAAATGAATCAGAAGGTGGTGTCGGCAAGGTGTTCTAAAAATGGGAAGGGAAGAAAAGTGAAATAATCCATATAATTCTCTTAAAATAATCAATCGTCTAACGTTTTTTTTTTTTTTTTTTAAGCAAATAAGGAGTGGTACAAGTATATTAATTCTAAGCAATCAATCGTACGTCTACTAATTCTCTCTACTAAAGAGATATGATGATTCAAAGTAATCTCTTTTAAATGAGGATTTTAAATTTGGAGGCGTTTCAAAGTAATCACTTTTTATCTGGTCCGTCTATGCGGTGGCCAAATTGAGGCAGCCAAACATCGTCCAACGCATTGCTGCTTCTAAAAACTAAAATAATAATAATAATAATAAAGAAATGAAAATTTTGTTGTTGGTTTTTTTTTTTTTTTGGTGAGCTAATATTTGGATTCTAATACCTCAAAACTTATTTTTGGATTCAAAACTAAAACTTAGAGGTGGAAAGTTAACCCTTTAAGGATGGTATCACCCTAAAGGGATTTGGTCATCCTAAATTTGGTGCTAATACCTTAAATTTGGTACTAATTACTCAAATTCAGTCATCCATAATCTCCATTGTAACCTCTTTCCACTTCAATTAAAACATAAAAAGTAAAAAAATCTCACTTGGCAGACGCTTGGCTGACTCTTGACAGCCAAAAATCTCTACTCATTTTATTACTATTCAAATAAAAAAAAATCACTACAAAACAAAAAATTTGCATTATTCCATACCAAACATTCTTACTTTTTCATTTTTTTTTTTTTTAAAAATATTTTTACTTTTTTTTACATAAATCAATTTTTATTACAGTATCGAACTAAAACCCTTTAACAAACACACCAACCCCGTGGGTCGCCTTGTGACCAACAGAGGGTCACCCATGATGGTCCTTTTTTTAAAAAAAATTAATAATAATATGACCTGTGTGCCATAAGACGAGTGGGTTAGATCCACCAGTGAACCTACGGGTTAAGAGTTTTTTTTTTTTTTTAAAAAAAAAAAAAGAAAAACAAAAATTATCTTTTAATAGAAAATTAGGGTATTTTAAGAATTTCACACTCTTCCGTTATAATTTACCATTAAATCCTAACAGATTGTGAAATTTAAAACGAAACAAAAATTTGATACACCTAACCGGAAGTTTTTAAACGATAGAGTGTTTGGGAAAAACACGTCATTTGACTTATTTCACGTGTAAGTGAACTTACCCTAATTTTTTTTTTTTTTTTTTTTTTTGTCTCTGACTCTCTGCCACCTCAAAGTCCAAACGGAAACTCGGCATGAGCTGACCGTTTTTTCCTTGAGTGGCGGTGGACCAGACTTTTGGTTGGCAGAAGGATAAGAAGAGGTTGTATCATGTATGCTTGTTTTGCTTTTAACATGATAGACCAGAGAAATACAGTTTACTATTCTTCAAAGTACTAATCTTTACCTCTTCCAAATCTCAAAAGAGTTGCAAACATTAACTGCGAGTATAGCCTTTCTCAAGTGACTTTTGTGTGTGCAGATTAGTCAAGAGTAATCCGGATGTCCTAGACTGCAGCTGGATTGCAAAAACTAATTGAATCATCCACAAAATGGAGCCATAGAGTCATACCCAACATAATTCAAGGTAAAAGCTTCAAATTCCCCTAGTTTCTGCAATATTCTTTGTGAGCATAGATTTTTTTTTTTTTTTTTGGTGTTGAACATGACTCTTCCTTTGGGGTATTCTTTTGTTTTGCTTTAAAGACTGGATTTTTATGTGGGTTTTCTGTTTTTGGTTTGTGAGTGTTCTTGTTTTCATTGGGTTTGCTAATTCACAGGGAAAGATTTAGATTGTGGGTGTTTGCATTTAACATATGAGAAGTAGTTGGATGAAGGAAATATGTGCATGTGAGGTACTTCAAGTTAAGATACTCCGTTCGCTCGCTTATTGCTGGAATTTAGTTAGAAGTAGAAAGTTCAATAAGAACACTGCCACAAGTTTCTCATGAGGAAGTGAATAGCATAGAAGGTATCTGCTGCTAGTACTCTTGTTGAGTTTTGACATTTTCAGACAAGCTCGTTTTAATTAACGTTTAAACGATCCGAGTTCGAGCCGTTTAAGTCGTAGTCTTATGGAGGTGGAGGTGGAGAATATAGTTGTCGGCTTATGACAATGGAAGAAGAAGGGTGAAGAAAATAGAAGAGTTGATAGAAGAGTTGAAAAGGGAACTTCAAAAAAGTAAAAGCGACATGATCAAAAGGCTGTTTTCTTTGAATGACATTGAAATGCACGAGAAACGAAATCCAAAATAAAATATGATTAAAAGGCTGTGTTTTTTTTTTTTTTTTTCTTTACAAAAAATTTTTGATAGTTAAGATGCTCAACAAGAATAATTAGAACAGGCTAAATAAACAAAATTTGGACACGTAATAAATGACTGCAACATGCAACTTTCTGACTAGACCAATATATATTTTTGAATATTTTATCTCTTGTCTCACACCCGTGTCACTTCGTTCTCCCTTCTCCTGATTAATTACTGAACATGACTTCTTCTACACCTAATAATAACAAATAGTGTGTACTTTCTTACAATTTTATTTTATTTTATTTTTTTCAACTGCAATTTTTTTTATTCTTATTTTTTCAATGACCAAATGAACAGCATGACATCATAATTCGTAAATCAAATCACTACAAATGTTGCTTTGCAATAAAGCTTGTGACCATCGTCGAATCTCTTCTTAACTATATTTCATATTAACTAATATTTTAATTTACATTTTTTTTAAAAAAAAAAATTAGTTAACATAATATATATACTAAGTTAGTATATATATATATATATACATTAAATAGCCTATAATTTATTTATCAAAGTAAACTATACTTAATTATACTTAGTAACTTAGTTAATATGGTAGTTTATTAATTAACTAACTAGTATGTTAATACTAATATATAACACACACATATAATAATATATAAATTTTAGTTTACACATATAATAATATAAGTAATATACATAGAAATATTGAGTAACCTATAGTATATTAACGAATACATACAAATATAAATATTAAATAATCTATATAACGTATACTACTTATTACTAATATACATTCTTATTAAATTTATATAACTAATTTTTTGTAATACACACACACGCACACACACACAAAAGAAATATGAAGGAGCTAATGAGTTGGACTAACAAGCCGTGCTAGCAATCTAGTTAAGCTTTAAACGAGTTGAGCTCACGAACCCCCATCGAGTTCAATTGAATGAGCTGAGTATGTATCACTTGATAATTGAGTGGATTTCTACAGTAACGAGTGAGTTTGTTCAATATCGAGCTCGAGTTTGGGTTGACTTTAACCGAGCAGATTGTCGAGTGTATTGGCTCGTTTACCACCCTAAGTATGTCTTTGTATTAGTTATTGCACTATTGGAAGATGAGACTTGGAGTTTGTACTTTCTAACTATAATGGACCCATATTATGCTGGTGCGAGAATATGTCTTAGAGACGAAATGAGATTTTTGATTTATTGTGTTTGGATTATTTAAAGATCTCTAATTGATGTTTTATAAGTAATTTGGTAGTATAAGTAGTTGGTTATTGGATAAAATATAACTATAAGAAAATGTTTCAATTCGATTTAATATCAGTGCTTAGTATAAATTGTATTTGCTTTTTATTACTCTTTATCTTTGGACAACAGCGTTTGTCTTTACTAATTTGCATAGTTTTCGGGATTTATTGTTCTTTTTTCTCCTAGTTATGTGTTTCTCATGTATAGTTCATGTGTTCTTGCATTGCGTTTTCTTTTTTTAATGATATTTCTATTACTTCTAAAAGAAACACAATACAAGTTCTAAGTTTGTGTTATGTCTTGCTTTGGGCTTGGGGCGTGAAAATTAACCCAAATTCATTTCTAATTGTGATAGTATTAAAGAGGAAACCATGACAGAAACCGTTGTGACCCTTGTCATCAATGAGCTGGTTCAGTTGATCGCTCATGAATCAAAATTGTTAAGGGGTGTACACCGAGATGTTGTACACATTAGAGATGAACTTGAGAGCATCCAGTGCTTCCTCAAACATGCAGATAGAGAGGACCTCCAAGATGGCGTCAAAACATGGGTGAAACAAGTGAGAGAAGTAGCCTATCATATAGAAGATGTAATTGATGAATACGTTCTTCACGTGGCACAACATCGTCATCAGCAAAGTTTTATTGCTTTCCTCCATAAAATTGGCCACTTATTCAAAAAATTAAAACCACGTCATGACATAGCTACAAAGATTCAAGATATCAAAATATCAATCCGTGAAATCAAGGAAAAAAGTGAAAGATATGGTTTTAGTTCCTTAGAGCAAGGATCAAGTAGTAGTGAATCTAGTGTTACATGCCATGGCCCTAGAGTGGGTGCACTTTTCATTGGGGAAGATGAAGTTGTGGGCATTGAGTCTACAAGGGATGAGCTTGTAAGCTGGTTGGTGGGGGGAGTATCTAAACGATCTGTTATTTCAGTTGTAGGCATGGGCGGAATTGGTAAGACAACTCTTGCTAAGAAAGTATATGAGAATGAATTAGTGAAAGGACATTTTGACTGCCGTGTTTGGATCACAGTGTCTCAGTCATACAACGTCCAAAAGATACTCATGTCCATGACAAAGAAAGTCTACTGTGAAAATGAAACCGCTCCAGGGCAAATAGACATGATGGACGAGATCACATTAATCAGCCAGCTGAGGAAATATTTACAACAAAAGAGTTATGTTGTGGTTTTTGATGATGTTTGGAAGTCAGAGTTTTGGGAAATTGTGAAACGTGCTTTACCATGCAATGACAAAGGGAGCAGGATTATTATAACAACATGCAGTGATCTCGTTGGTGTATCTTGTAAAGAATCTTTATTCGATCAGGTCCACAAGCTACAACCTCTGTCTCAAGACAAGGCTTGGGAATTGTTTTGTAGAAAGGCATTCCAGTCCGAGTTTCAAAGGTGTTGTCCCAAAGAGTTGGTGAAACTGTCAATGGACATTGTCAAAAAATGTGAAGGCCTAACACTTGCAATTGTTGCCATAGGTGGTCTTTTGTCAACAAAGGAAAACGTGCCATTAGAATGGAAAAAGTTGCATGATAGCCTTAGTTTTGAGCTAGAATGTAATCCACACCTTACAAGTGTAACAAAAATTCTCTCTCTTAGTTATCATGATCTTTCGTGCTACCTAAAGTCTTGTTACTTGTACTTCGGCATTTTTCCAGAGGACTACTCAATCACAAGTACAAGATTAGTTTGGCTATGGGAAGCTGGGGGATTCATAAAAGGAAAGAAGGGAAAGGCATTGGTAGACGTAGTTGAAGAATACTTAATGGAGCTCATCCACAGAAACTTGGTTCAAGTTTCATTTGGGGAGTTGGATTATGAGATAATGAGAAAGTATAGAATCCATGATCTGCTACATGAAACCATCCTATCGAAGGTTGGAGAGTTGGATTTCTCTCAAGTTCTAAAAGCAGGCGATACTACTTTCCTTGGTAAAAGTCGGAGCCTATCAATCCACGATGCTAGAGAAAATGTTTTTGAGACAATTGAGTACTCTCGTGTCCATTCTATTTTTTTCTTCAACATTAATGAAATGCCCCGGTCTTTCATGGTTAAATTGTTCAAAAAGTTCAAGCTTTTGAAAGTGTTAGATTTTGAAGATGCTCCTATTGATTATCTTGCTCAAGAAGTGGGTACTTTATTCCATATGAAGTACTTAAATTTGAGGAGAACAAAAGTGAAGATACTTCCAAATTCAGTGGGTATGCTACAAAACCTTCAGACACTAAATCTTATGGAAACCCCAGTGCGTGAGCTACCAATTGAGATATTTAGGCTTTATAAGCTACGACATATTATTGCTCATTCTCATGACTTCGAAATTAAAAGTAGCCTTTATTCGATACGAGGAGTAAAAGTACATGAAGGGGTTGGATGTTTAAACGAATTGCAGGACCTATCAATGATTGAGGCAAATCATCATGGGGTTGGTTTATTTGAAGAGCTCGTAAAGTTGAGTCAGTTAAGGATGTTGGGCATTTCAAATATGACTGCAGAACGTGGGAAGGCCCTATGTACCTCCATACAAAAAATGGTCCACCTTAAACCTTTTGTTTGTAGGCTCAATTAGTGAAGATGAGATTATAGACTTAGAATCAATTTCTTTGCCCCCTCCATTTCTAATGCATATCTATCTAAGAGGGTGATTGAAGAAGTTGCCGAATTGGATTCTAGAGCTTCAAAATCTGGTCACACTAGTCTTATTTTTCTCATCATTAGAGGAATATCCACTGTCGTGTGTCCAAGCTTTGCCAAATCTAATTACCATTTCCTTCAATCATGAGTATGATGGGGAGCAACTGCATTTTGAGGGAGGTTTTAGAAAACTCAAGAAGCTCACCCTCAGAGAGATGGAAAAATTAAAGATAGTGGAAATAGACAAAGGATCACTGTCCAGTCTTGAGCAACTAGAGATTTGGCCATGCCCGCAAATGAAGGAGGTACCCTCTGGAATCCAATACCTTGAAAGCCTAAAGCTTATCGACTTCTATGAAATGCAGAGAGAATTTGTGCTACGTATGCAGCCTGATGGAGGCGAAGATTATTGGAAAGTCAAGAAGGTAACTACTATCCGTCTCAGGTATAGGATTAAAGGAGAACAATATCAAATATACAAGCTCGGTGACTCGGACTTATTGGAGCGTCTGCAAGGGTCAATCTTGGGGGATCAAACTACCATGTAGAATTTCAGTGATGAACAAGGTATGCACGTCTAATTAGCCACAAGATTTCCATGAATTTTTCTTTTTATATATATTTTTTATATGTAATGATAAAATTCTTCACATTATGTAGTTGACTAAGGGCCTGTTTGGGATTGTGTTTGAGGGGCCTAAAAGTGCTTTTAACACTCAAAATGTCAGTTTGAAGAAAAAAGTACTCATTTGGTAAAAAAATTAAAAGCACTTTCAAGGATCCAAAAAGCCTAAAAAATGTTTAAAACGCACTTTTGCCAAAATCTTAAAATTAAAACTTTTGTCAAAAAAATGTTTTTTATTTTATTTTTACTTAAAAGCTCTGTTTTTCAAACGCAATCCTAAACAAGCTCTAAGAAAGCCTTACATTGGCCGCGCGATGAGTTCCCACCTAAGTTACTGTTTGAAATGCTACCAACTCCTTTTGCTCACTAAATTGTGTTCGTTGTTTTTTGTACTTCTATTTATTTGATATTTTAATCTGTCATCACTAAAAAGAGTTTGATTCTAATCTATGTTACAACAAGCATCTAGCAGGGGTAATTAGACTTGGGCCAACACAAATGACCTTTTATAATTAAAAGATTAATTCTTTGGGGTGGGTTTATTCTCATATGCAATAGTTTTGAGGGCTTTGAAACCAATGTATTATAACGGATAGTTTATTTAGTATAAGAAACTGTTACTTGTATGCTACAATAGGACATTAGAGTATTTTCATAGAGGAGTAATACTTAAGATATATTTCCCCATAAATTGAAATATTCATGACCTTCGAACTCGCACCATCCATTATCCAATTAATTATAATAGAACAAAATTGCCTTAAAATAACATTGCATTAATTATAATATAACTACAGAGACTAAAATGTTAAAACAACGCTAAAATGCTTTAACAAAAAGGGGTTTTGTATTTGGCTAAACTGGCATCTTGAGTGGACAATGTTTAATCAGGAGGAGGAGCTTGAAATGCATTCTCATGTATAATAGTTTTTCCTTGTGTCTTTTGCAGTTGTTCTTCTTGGCACATTGATTCGACATCAAATCGTTCAGTTCGTGGCTTGGCTTCGACAACAGATCAATGGTGTTGTAGAAAATCCCTTTCGCCAATTTCACAAACCCAAAAACAATTGCAATTCACTTTATAATTCTATGTTGTTTCATGCTATACCTGTTGAAGTACTTTACAAGTAAGCACTTCATATGTAAATTAGTTCATTTTAAGCATTTTGAAATTTTTTCTTGAATCCCTTGCAAGATTTTCCCTCTCTATCCGAGATTGTAAAAATTTTGAATGCTAATAAGAAGCACCAATATTCACAATTCACATGTCAAAGAACAATCAAGGCTTCCATTGGAATAGTCACCAAAACCCAAAATTAAGATAACAACAATTGATCAAAATCTGAGGGCAAAAAAAAAAAAAAAAAAAAATTCAACCAAATGAATTAAAATAAGAACTGGGTGCTTGAAATGAGAATTTGATGGCACCTAGATACTGAACTCAATAAAGCCTTTGATAATCTTCTTAATGATTCAGACCATGATTCTTATTCAGTCTTGCTTATTTACTTGTTCTTGGAAAATAAATGGGTTATGTGGGTTGGATTGAGCTAGTGACCTAGCAAAGCGGTTGGAATAAGAGGCCATTGAGTGACAAAGCAATAAAAAAAAAAAAAAGAGTACTATAAGACACTACTGTTCAGTGACAAGAGGGACTACTTTCTTAATGGATGGCTTTTGTGTGGATATTAATATGTGCTATTCCCATCACTAAAGCTATAGTTATTCCTAGCTATTTGCCATTTTGAAGAATAACTATTCAACTTATGGAATATATATTCCTTAAATAAGAATGGTAAAAGTAATTAGTATCACATTAGTGATAATAAGTTTAAATTTGTCTCAACATGTTAATGTGGACAAAGCAACAGTGACACAACTCTCCAAATCTTCAACAAAATAAAGCATGTTGAAATTTGCTATTTTGTAGTTGAGCCAATTAAGTTAAATGCTACCATCTTTGTCGTCAAAATTGCTGAGATTTGAAAATGAATTGATTAGAAAATTAGAATGGAGGAATTAAGATACTAACATGCATAATTGGATTAGAAAACTTAGGATCTGAGGATGATTTTGTTGTGTCAATCCACGTGTCTTCGGTGGCTAACAAGGTGATGAGGTATAAGAAGGGCCATTTTTCCTCTTGTGCCATTGTCTATGAAGACTGATTTTGCCATCGTCATAGGGTAGCAAAGGAGAATGTCAATAAGACTGCCTCAAAAATTTGACAGGGGTGGCTGCGTGGCCACCTCCACCCATCTGGGGTAGCTCGCCGGCCACCCGAGATGGGCGGGTGGTGGCGAGCCACCCTCACCCCCTCCCTCTGTAAATTCTTAAAAAAAAAAAAAATGATATAATCAGGTGTTTTGGGTTTATATTTCTAATATGCTCCATGCTGAGGAGTCAACTCATCATTGGTGGGCACATAGGGGTGGGTTTGTGCCACACCCATAAAGAAGTTATTCTCTAAGTTATTTTAGATCGGTTTCTAAAAGGTTTCCTCTTCGTCACCAAAATCCTTGTGTGTGATTGTTCATATTTTGGTGATTGTTTGCTTTGATAAATATCTATTAATTCCGCATAAACTGTGATATTTATCTGTTTAGAGTTTTTCAATTGATATCAAAGCGGGTTCACTCCATAAAGGATTGAATTCCTGAGTGCGATCTTTGTTTCTTGTTTAAGATATCTCAAACCCTTAACATTGTGCCTAATTTTGATGGATCAAATTATGGCTATTGGAAGTCACGTATGAGATTTTTCTTAAAATCTATAGACGTTTGGCATGCCATTGAATTTGGATTTAAAGCTCCAGATAAGCTGACAGCTGAATGGTCTAATGTTGAAAAACAAACTCGTATGGCGAATGACAAAGCTATGAATGCTTGGCGATTTCACAAACTAAGTTCTCCAGAATTTCAAATTGTGATAGTGCCAATGATGCATGGGAGATCCTAAAAACTACGTATGAAGGAACTAATCTTGTTAAAGCTTCGAAACTTCAAATCTTAGTTTCTGAGTTTGAGGATATTAAAATGTTAGAGGATGAGACATTCAATGAATTTTTTGGTAAACTTAGCGAAATTAGAAATTCCATGATAAATCTAGGAAAGAAAGTTTCTGACACTAAGCTTATTAGAAAAGTTATGAGATCACTCCCTGAAAGATTCAGAATGAAGGTAACTGCTATTGAGTCATGCACTGATCTTAATACCATGAGGATAGAAGAGTTAGTTGGTGCAAACTTATGAGTTTTCCTAGCCTCAACCTAGGAAAAATAAGGATATTGCCCTTAGAACTTTGATGAGTTATCTGATGATGATTCACCAGATGAAGAGGAACTTGCCTTGATAGCTAGAAGGTATTTTAGGAATGAACATAGAATTTCCAAGAAATTTGGAAAACAAAAAGAGAGTACTCATGATTGAAATGAAAGAGACCCACGTGGTCCAAAATATTATGAGTGTTCTGGCTATGGTCATGTGCGAAAGGATTGTGCTAACCTCAAGAGTAATAAGCCAAAAGGTCAAAAAGCCTTCAATATTACCTTGAGTGACACTGATGAGGAAGAAACTCTTAATTATGTGGCATTTGTTGCATCCTATGATTCTAATGATTCTAATCAATCAAATGTTCAGTCTGCCTCTGATAATGAATCAAATAGGGTTAATGATCTTCAAAACTCCTTTAACAATTTAATGGAAAAGTTTTCTATGCTTAGAAATACTAACTTGAAAATTGTTAAGGATTTTAAGAATCTTGAGCTTGAAAGGGATAATTTGTTGAAATCTTTGAGTGATTCACATGTTGTTTGCAATACTCTCAAATCTGAAAATCATGTGTTAAATGCTAAAAATAAATCCCTTCAAAATGATCTGACTGCATCTAAAAATCACTTGAGTAAATTCTCTAGTGAAATTAAAGCTTGATAAAATGTTGCATATTCAAAAGCATTCTAGTGACAGATCTGGTTTAGGATTTGATAAAACTGCTTTTTTGTCTTCTAACCGTGCTTCTACTTCAAAGATTGTTTTTGTTAAACAAGCGAAAATAGAAGAATCTTCAAGTGAAGAAAAGCAAGCAGTTGCTCCGATTCCTCAAGGTAAGAAAGGTAAAAAAAATCTACATTAAGTCTCATGCATCTTACCCTACACCTAGAGTCGTGCATCCTCCTAGGAAATCGCCTTCTCAAAGGTCTGTCCCTACATGTTATCACTGTGGAAAAGTGAGTCACATTTGACCTCACTGTTTTAATTTGAAACCTCATATGCATATAAATGAAAATTCCTATTCTAGGTAAGAAAGTAAGGGTTTGGTCATAATAATGAGATAAGTGCTATCTAGGCTAGATAAATTTGAGCAAAGTCATAAATCTAGACCTAAAATTTCTCGAGTTTGGGTTAGGAAGGATGATACCATTCACCCCTTGAGGTGGAGTGGTGATGATCTCACCTTAAGTTAGGTGAATCACCCACATGCCTAGAATTGATTTTCTTGCATATCTTTGCATATCCTACAGCATGTTGTTTTTCGTTTTGCATTGCATTTTTGTTTTATTTTATTTTGAAATTGTATTTTGTTTGTGTGCATTTCTTTTGTGAAAAATATCAAAAAGACAAAAATATTTACTTTGGTTATTTTATTTTATTTTATTTTATTTTTTTGTCTTTGTCTTTTCTTTATTTTGTCTTATGCACCTAGATAGTCCATTAATTTCTCATGTTGCTTTTTATGGATTTAATTCCTTGTGTCTTGAAATGTTCTTAATATGCATGAGATGAAAATTTGTGTCAATGGACTTGTTTTTGTGGTTACCTAAAGCCTAAGCTTATGTGATACATTTTGCATATACTTTATCTTTTGTACACATTTAAGCTTAAATTGAGGTTTTGTTTCTCTTTACTTGTGAGGTCTGTTAGGTAACCATATGAGTTTTTTGACTAGTCATATTTTTCAAATTGACCATATGCTAGTTGAACCTAGGGCTTAAAAATTCCTGCTTTCTCTTTTGTGATAAGCACCAAAAGTATAAGGACACTTTCTCGAAGCGAAAAATAAACAAAATAGTGAACAAATAAAATCAAAAGATCATATTCCAAAAGGAATTTATTTTACTGTGTCAAACTTGTGCAAAATGTTTTACAAAAAGATATGTATAGGATGAGAGTGGCTAGGCCCTAGTATGATAAGGTTTGACTTTTGATTTGATATACTTGTCAAAACCTCATGGTGGTGAAACTTTCTCCTCATTTTGTAAATTGAAAATTTTTCTCTTTGGATGACTTACACACACACCACACAAGCATGAGTTGAATGGAACATTTTTCTTTGCTTGGGTTACGCAATATGAGTTTCTTGTCATTTCTAGTCTCATGTATATTTTGCATGTTTGGAGCAAGTTTGGGATATTCATTGTGCAATACATGAGTCATTGATGTGTCTATCATGTGTGTTCATTTGACTTTTGAGGGGGAGAAACATATTTTGCTTTTCCAGTTTCTTGTTGATAATTGAGTCTTACATTGAGGGGGAGTTTGGCTGATGTTTCTTTATGATCTTGCATTCTACATCATTTTTTTTATCATGAGTTTTATTTATGTATCCTTGTTCCACATATGCCTTGATGTATTTTGTGAAGTGTTTCAGAAAACATGAAGACCTTTTGTCATTCTGTGACAAAAAGGGGGAATAAATATGGGGAGATGATGGAATTGGCTCAGCATTTTGGTTTTGTCACCGAATTGCCAAAGGGGGAGTTTGTTAGTTCTTGTGTTAGCTTAATTCAGTTCCAAAATACAGATGCTACTGTTCACGGACTCAAACACTAATATAGAATACTCAGAATACAATCTTCACCGTTCATAATGTAAATTCATGTGTGATGAACGTTTCTGCAAAATTTTAGCTCAATCGAACCACAAAAGCTCATCGATCGGAGTTGTTGATCAAGGCTTGATAGCATTTCCATAATGCAGTTTCACCCATTGCATGCCTTGTTCGGACATGCCTTCCCCATGTTCAGACAGCATTTTCAGAAACTCTGTTTCTGCTCCGCAAGGCCCTGTCCGGACAGCAAAATTAACCTGTTCAGACACCCCGTAAGTTTTAGGCCCAAAAACATGATTTTAAGTGGGTTAGGTCTAGGGTTTTGTTAGGAGTATATATACATCTTTATAGAGAGAGAGAGAGAGAGAGAGAGATGAACAAAATTCTGCCATAGGTTTCGTGAGAGGCTATACTTAGAGAGAAAATCTGTGTGGGCCTGATTATTCCTCTTAGAGGATTATTGTTAGTTTCATTGAGCTTTATTGAGAAGTCTATCGAAAGGGTCTGGTTAAGGAGAATCAAGTTGAAGAAGATTGTGAGCAAGAAGACGAGGTGTATGCTTGTCAATCTTACAGAGCCAAGGTCTTGCAAAGGGTTGTAAGTGTTCATAGTGTCTGTAATCTCTGAATAATCTTTTGATAGTGATTTCTTAAGTTTGGCTGCCCTAGAGAGGTTTTACTTTTAGATCGATTTCTAAAAGGTTTCATCTTCGTCACCAAAATCTTTGTGTGTGATTATTTATATTTTGATGGTTGTTTGCTTTGATAAATATCTGTTAATTCCGCATAAACTGTGATAGTGTGATAGTATAAGAAAATGTGGCTTGTATGCCACAATGTTACCTTGTTGGAGTATTATCATAAAATAATGATATTATAAATCTTTTCTAATTTTTTTTGTTTTTTTTAAGAAAAAAAGAATTAAAAAAAAGGAAAAATGAAAAACCAAGGGGTGGAGTGCCTTTTTTTTTTCTTCTTTTTTTTTTTCTTTTTTTTAAGTTATTATTATTATTTTCGAATTTATAAGAATATTTTTGCCCTACTGAAAATTGAGCTTGAAATTCAATCTAATGTAGTAATGTATTAAAGTTTTCCTTATTTCGTTTCCGATTATTCTTATTAGTGCTTTGATTTGAAATTAAAACAAACGGAGCCTTAGTTTATGGTAGCAGCAAGAGAATCACTGAGCCTTAATTCATGAACTAGGAGACAATTGCAATTTTCGTTGTTATAATTCTATAGGGTTTCATGCTGTACCTGTTGAAGTACTTTACAAGTAAGCTCTTCATATGTTCTTAGTTCATTTTAATTTCAAGTATTCTGAAATTTTTCCTTGTATCCCTTGCAAGATTTTCCTTCTCCAGCCGAGACAATAAAATTGTTGTGCAATTCTTCAACTTTATTTACACAAAAGCATTAAATGCTAATAAAAAGTACCAATCCTACTCACAATTCACATGTCAAAGGACAATCATGACTTCCATTAGAACAGTCACCAAAACCCAAAATTAAGATAACAATTCAAAATCGATAAACAAATGAGAATTTGATAGCACCCCTAGATATCGAATTTAGTAAAGCCTGTGCTTATCTTCTTAATGACTCATGTTGAGCTAGTAACCCAGCAAAGCTGCGGACTAGAGTTTTGATTTGACCCGTGAATTAACTCGAATTTAATATGAATTTAGCGAGTTTGTACCTAAATCTCGACACAACTTAAACTCTACATGCAATTTTTAGGTTGTTAATTTTTTATACGAGCTGTAAATTCCATGTGAAATTAACGAATTGAAATTAAAAATCTAACTCATTTAATTAAATAAATTAAATTAAAGTTTATCATATTTTGACATGGCCACGACGTGAACTTAACACTCAAACATCAGTTACCCACCATGCCATACCATGGACAAAGGGTCAACTTTCCAGATATTCAACGATCTCGGAACCATGTAGTTGGGCACATACGTCAAGATCACCGTCTCCTTTACAATCAGTAGTGAAAAGAACGTGTAGTTATGCGATGGATTAATTTGACTTTTTTTTTTTGTGAGCGAGTTGCGTTGTCTCCACCACCTCAAAGCCTAAACCAAACGAAAGGTACCTTGTTAAATTATCAGTTATTCCAAAAGCTTAAACTGATAGGAAGAGGTAAAATTAATCACTCAATTATTACTAACACTCCTCCCTCACATATAGGCTCAAATTCTCTTTTAATAGGTAATACCCAACACGTAAAATATTTTATTTAAATAAAAGTGAATTGACGGTGTGAAAGTTCCATCCAACACTCTAACCCATTCTTAAATGTAAAATATTTATGTTTCACTACAAAATCAATCAATTTTTTCCTTACCAGAGTTTTCTGACGTGGCGATTCTGACGTGTGTTGAATATCAGAAAAATAGGAGTCAGTAAATTTTTTTTACTGATGTATTACTGTTAAGCACGTCAAAATTTACTGACGTGTCAAAATTAACACGTCAGTAAATTTTAAAAAATTATTAAAAAAATAATTTTGCTTTTTTAATTTTTTTTTTCAATTAAAAAATTTATTAATTTAAATTTTTTTTTCAATTAAATTTTTTTTTTTTTTGTAATTTCTTTGCACAACATGCGGTGAGGGAGCTCTCCCTCTCTTCTTTTCTCCATTTTCTCACTCGATCTCTCTCTCTCTCTCTTCTTTTCTCCAGCTCTCCCTTTCCTCCATCGTCTCTCTCTCTCTCTCTCTCTCTCTCTTCTTTTCTCCATTTTCAAAAACCCAAACTCAAACCGAAAAAAAATCTTCAAAAAATCAAAAACCCAAATAAAAAAATCAACCTGAAAAATCAAAAACCCAAACGTCAAACCCAACAAATTAATCTTCAAAAACTCAAAAAAATCTTCTTCTCTTCTCCTTTTTTTTTTTTTTTTGCTTATGCTTCTCTTCTTCTTCTCTTTTACTTTTCTTTTTCTTCTTCTTCTTCTTCTTTTGCTTTTCTTTGATATGCTGCTTCTCTTCTTTTTCTCTTCACCTTTTCTTTTTCTTCTTCCTCTAAAGGGGGCTGCCGTGCAGAGAGAGGAGGGAGATTGAGAGAGGAGAGAGAGAGTGTGAGGAAATAAATGAAGAGGGAAAGAATAAATAATAAGAAGGAAGAAAAAGTTGAAAATCCCGCTAATTTTTTTATTGATGTGCCAACATTCAACACGTCAGAAATTTCTGACGTTCTATTTTTTGCCACGTCAAAAAAATATTTACTGAGGTGGCAAAAAATTGTGTACTGTAGCCACGTCAGAAATTGATTATTTTTTTGTAGTGATTCTCTCTCTGTAACTTACTCTCCCTTAGGGGTCTTATGGCGGTTACGGTTAGCGGTTATTGACAGTAACCGCTAACCGTAACCGCCTTAGCGGTTAGTAAATTTCACTAACCGCTTAGCGGTTAATGGTTAGCGGTTAACCGCCGGTTGGCAGTTAGTGAAATAGATAACCGCCCGCTAACCGCTTTTTCAAAATTGAATTTTTTTTTTAGGCTTTTGAGGCTTTCTTTAGGGCTTTTTGGGCTTTTTTTTTTGGGCGTTTTGGGCGTTTTTTTACCCCTTTTTTTGTTGTTGGTATTTTTAGTGTCTTCTTGGACCCAATTGCTATAAAAAGAGCCCATAGTGAAAAATCAAAAATATTTGACCCAAAATTTACATTTACTTGTACTTTAAAAAAATTTCCTTAAATATTAAATCATAACTGGTTAACTTTTTTTTAAAAAAAAAAAAAAGAAAAAAAAAGAAAACAACATATAAAAAAAAAAAAAAACAAAAAAATTCAACACAACATATAAAAAAAAGTTCAGAATTCAAACAACTGTCACAACATATAATGACAATACATTAATACTTAAATTCTGTTTATAAGTAACACATTGGTCATTGTTTAATCCAATGTCAATTACTTAATTTGATATTAAACGAATCATATCATCATTGTACATTAATAATATGATTCACTTGAAGTCTTGAATAAAGTATTTGGATTGTCATTGAACCATATGATTAAGTACTGATATTATACATTTATATTATTCATATGCTTATATAGACTTATAACATATATAGACTTTTAAGTTTATAACATACATTGGAAATAAGTCTCTAAATATTTAATTGTTGTATTAGTATGAATTGGTATGCTGATGAGTTATGTCATATTATATATGTATAATTTGTTATTATATGATCAATGATTTAATGATCAATTGATCATGTGATATAATGATATAAATTATAGTGATAATATATTAATAATCAAATTGTGATTTAATTATTTTAAAAAAAAATTGTGATTTAATGATCAAGTGATTATATGATATAATCATATAAATTATAGTAATAATGTATTAATACTCAAATTGTGATTTAATTATTTTTTAAAAAAAATTGTGATTTAAACCGCCCGCATTGACACCCCTACTCTCCCCCCCTCTCTCTCTTCTCCGTGAGCTCTATCGCCCAGCCCTCTCTGTCTCCCTTGAACTCTCTTCTCACGATTTCACTGTGTCTTTGTTTTGCCGTTGAAGACAAGGAGAAGGAGTAAATTAATAGGAAAGGAAAGGAAGAAGGGAAAAGGAGAAATAATAAAAAGAAGGTCGGCTGTGAATATAAAATAAGGAAAGAAAATAATGGAGAAAGAGAAGTGACAGGGGAGTCGGCTTAGGCTAAAAAGAAATATAAAGATGACAAAGGTGCGTTGATTGAGGGGAGGAAAAGGAAAAAATAATATAAAATAAAAATAATAAAATGAATCAAAAGGTGGTGTCGGCAAGGTGTGAAGAAAATTGAAATAATCCATATAATTCTCTTAAAATATTCTTACTTTTTCATTTTTTTTTTTAAATATTCTTATTTTTTTTTTTCACATAAATCAATTTTTATTACAGTTTCAAACTAAAACCCTTTAACAAATACACTAACCCCGTGGGTCACCTTGTGACCAACGGAGGGTCACCCATGATGGTTTTTTTTTTTTAAAAAAAATAATAATAATATGACCTATGGGCCATAAGACGAGTGGGTTAGATCCACCAGTGAACCTACAGGTTAAGAGTTTTTTTTTAAAAAAAAAAAAAACAAAAATTATCTTTTAATAGAAAATTAGGATATTTTAAGAATTTCACACTCTTCTGTTATGATTTACTGTTAAATCCTAACGGAGTGTGGAATTTGAAACAAAACAAAAATTTGATACACCTAAATAGGAGTTTTTAAATATTAGAGTGTTTGGAAAAAACACGTCATTTGACTTATTTCACGTGTAAGTGAAGTTACCTAATTCTTTTTTTTTTGTTTTGTCTCTGACTCTCTACCACCTCAAAGTCCAAACGGAAACTCGGCGTGTGCTGACCGTTTTTTCATTGAGTGGCGGTCGACCAGACTTTTGGTTGGCAGAAGGAAAAGAAGAGGTTGTATCATGTACGCTTGTTTTGCTTTTAACATGATAGACCAGAGAAATACAGTTTTTCTATTCTTCAAAGTACTAATCTTTACCCTCTTCCAAATCTCAAAAGAGTTGCAAACATTAACTGCGAGTTTAGCCTTTCTCAAGTGACTTTTGTGTGTGCTGATTAGTCAAGAGTAATCTGGATGTCCTAGACTGCAGCTGGATTGCAAAAACTAATTCAATCATCCACAAAATGGAGCCATAGAGTCATACCCAACATAATTCAAGGTAAAAGCTTCAAATTCCCCTAGTTTCTGCAATGTTCTTTGTGAGCATAGATTTTATTTATTTATTTATTTATTTATTTATTTTTTGGTGTTGAACATGACTCTTCCTTTTGGGTATTCTTTTGTTTTGCTTTAAAGATTGGATTTTTATGTGGGTTTTCTGTTTTTGGTTTGTGGGTGTTCTTGTTTTCATTGGGTTTGCTAATTCACAGGGAAAGATTTAGATTGTGGGTGTTTGCATTTAACATATGAGAAGTTGTTGGATGAAGGAAATATGTGCATGTGAGGTACTTCAAGTTAAGATACTCCGTTCGCTCGCTTATTGTTGGAATTTAGTTAGAAGTAGAAAGTTCAATAAGAACAATAGCACAAGTTTCTCTTTGATTTTTCCTATGTTTAGACTACAAAACTATATATATATATATATTTTTTTTTTATTTTATAAAAATGTATTTCACAATAATTTTTATTAGCTTTCCTCATATAATTAAAATATTATTTTTTTATAAAATATAAGATCTCTACCTACTCTCACTTTTTTCACAAAATCTCAACACAATCTTTAATTAAAACAAAAAGATGAAAGGGAAGAGAGAAAAGAGAAATATTTATACTAAAATAATGTGTAGAGAATCACTTTTGATTTCCTATGCATTAAAAAACACTGTAACAACCGTTAGTTAAATACAAGAAATTTGATGTGCATATGTTTTTGTGGTTTTTCTAATTTTTTTTTTTAAAACATAAGGAAGTGAATAGCGTATAAGGTATCTGCTCCTAGTACTCTTGTCGAGTTTTGACATTTTCAGTCAAACTCGTTTTAATTGACCTTTAAACGATCCAAGTCCGAGCCATTTCGATATTCTCAAACAAGCTCGTTTTAATTGACGTTTAAACGATCTGAGCTCGAGCCGTTTAAGTCTAGTCTTACGGAGGTGGAGGTGGAGGTGGAGGTGGAGGTGGAGAATATAGTTGTAGGCTTATGACAATGGAAGAAGAAGGGTGAAGAAAATGGAAAAGTTGAAAAGGGAACTTTAAAAAAGTAAAAGAGACTTGCAAAAAAAAAAAAGTAAAAGAGACATGATCAAAAGGCTGTTTTCTTTGAATGACATTGAAATGCACGGGAAACGAAATCCAAAATAAAATATGATTAAAAGGCTGGGTTTTTTTTTTTTTTCTTTACAAAAAAATTTTGATAGTTAAGATGCTCAACAAGAATAATTAGAACAGGCTAAATAAGCAAAATTTGGACACGTAATAAATGACTGCAACATGCAACTTTCTGACTAGACCAATTTATCTTGTCTCACACCCGTGTTACTTCTTTCTCCCTTCTCCTAATTAATTACTGAACATGACTTCTTCTACACCTAATAATAACAAATAGTGTGTACTTTCTTAAAAAAAAAATTTTCCAACTGCAATTTTTTTTATTCTTATTTTTAAAATGACCAAATGAACAGCATGACATCATAATTTGTAAATCAAATCACTACAAATGTTGCTTTGCAATAAAGCTTGTGACCATCGTCGAATCTCTTCTTAACCATATTTCATATTAACTAATATTTTAATTTACATTTAAAAAAAAAAAAAATAGTTAACTTAATATATATACTAAGTTAGTATATATATATACATTAAATAGGCTATAATTTATTTATCAATGTAACCTATACTTAATTATACTTAGTTAGTTTATTAATTAACTAACTAGTATGTTAATACTAATATATAACACACACATATAATAATATATTTTTTTTTGTTTACATATATAATAATATAAGTAATATACATAGAAATATTGGGTAACCTAGAGTATATTAACTAATACATACACATAAATATTAAATAATCTATATAACATATACTACTTATTACTAATATACACACTTATTAAATTTATATAACTAATTTTTTTGTAACATATATACACGCGCACACACACACACACAAAAGAAATATGAACGAGCTAATGAGTTGGACTAACGAGCCGTGCTAGCAATCCAGTTGAGCTTTAAACGAGTTGAGCTCACGAACCCCCATCGAGTTCAATCGAATGAGCGGAGTATATATCACTTGCTAATCGAATGGATTTCTACAGTAACGAGTGAATTTGTACAATATCGAGCTCGAGTTTGGGTTGACCTTAACCGAGCAGATTGTCGAGTGTATTGGCTCGTTTACCACCCTAAGTATGCCTTTGTATTAGTTATTGCACTATTGGAAGATGAGACTTGGAGTTTGTACTTTCTAACTATAATGGACCCATATTATGCTAGTGGGAGAATATGTCTTAGAGACAAAATGACATTTTTGATTTATTGTGTTTGGATTATTTATGGATCTCTAATTGATGTTTTATAAGTAATTTGGTAGTATAAGTAGTTGGTTATTGGATAAAATATAACTGTAAGAAAATGTTTCAATTCGATTTAATATCAGTGCTTAGTATAAATTGTATTTGCTTTTTATTACTCTTTATCTTAGGACAACAGCGTTTGTCTTTACTAATTTGCTTAGTTTTCGGGATTTCTTGTTCTTTTTTTTCCTAGTTATGTGTTTCTCATGTATAGTTCATGTGTTCTTGCATTGCGTTTTCTTTTTTTAATGATATTTCTATTACTTCTAAAAGAAACACAATACAAGTTCTAAGTAGGTGTCATGTCTTGCTTTGGGCTTGGGGCGTGACAATTAACCCAAATTCATTTCTAATTGTGACAATATTAGAGAGGAAACCATGACAGAAACCGTTGTGACCCTTGTCATCAATGAGCTGGTTCAGTTGATCACTCATGAATCAAAATTGCTAAGGGGTGTACACCGAGATGTTGTGGACATTAAAGATGAACTTGAGAGCATCCAGTGTTTCCTCAAAGATGCAGATAGAAGGGACCTCCAAGATGGCGTCAAAACATGGGTGAAACAAGTGAGAGAAGTAGCCTATCATATAGAAGATGTAATTGATGAATACGTTCTTCACGTGGCACAACATCGTCCTCAGCAAAATTTTATTGCTTTCCTCCATAAAATTGGCCACTTATTCAAAAAATTAAAACCACGTCATGACATAGCTACAAAGATTCAAGATATCAAAATATCAATCCGTGAAATCAAGAAAAGAAGTGAAAGATATGGTTTTAGTTCCTTAGAGCAAGGATCAAGTAGTGGTGAATCTAGTGTTACATGGCATGACCCTAGCCTAGAGTGGGTGCACTTTTCATTGGGGAAGATGAAGTTGTGGGCATTGAGTCTACAAGGGATGAGCTCGTAAGCTGGTTGGTGGGGGGAGTATCTAAACGATCTGTTATTTCAGTTGTAGGCATGGGCGGAATTGGTAAGACAACTCTTGCTAAGAAAGTATATGAGAATGAATTAGTGAAAGGACATTTTGATTGCCGTGTTTGGATCACAGTGTCTCAGTCATACAATGTCCAGAAGATACTCATGTCCATGACAAAGAAAGTCTACTGTGAAAATGAAATGGCTCCAGGACAAATAGACATGACGGACGAGATCACATTAATCAGCCAGTTGAGGAAATATTTACAGCAAAAGAGGTATGTTGTGGTTTTTGATGATGTTTGGACGTCAGAGTTTTGGGAAATTGTGAAACATGCTTTACCATGCAATGACAGAGGAAGCAGGATTATTATCACAACACGCAATGATCTCATTAGTGTATCTTGTAAAGAATCTTTTTTCGATCAGGTCCACAAGCTACAACCTCTGTCTCAAGACAAGGCTTGGGAATTGTTTTGTAGAAAGGCATTCCAGTCCGAGTTTCAAAGGTGTTGTCCCAAAGAGTTGGTGAAACTGTCGATGGACATTGTCAAAAAATGTGAAGGCCTACCACTTGCAATTGTTGCCATAGGTGGTCTTTTGTCAACAAAGGAAAAGGTGCCATTAGAATGGAAAACGTTGCATGATAGCCTCAGTTCTGAGCTAGAATGTAATCCACACCTTACAAATGTAACAAAAATTCTCTCTCTTAGTTATCATGATCTTCTATGCTACCTAAAGGTTTGTTACTTGTACTTCGGCATTTTTCCAGAGGACTACTCCATCACAAGTACAAGATTACTTTGGCTATGGGAAGCTGGGGGCTTCATAAAAGGAAAGAAGGGAAAGGCACTGGTAGAGGTAGCTGATGAATACTTAATGGAGCTCATCCACAGAAACTTGGTTCAAGTTTCATTTGCGGAGTTTGATTATGAGATAATTAGAAAGTATAGAATCCATGATCTGCTGCATGAAACCATCCTATCGAAGATTGGAGAGTTGAATTTCTCTCAAGTTCTGGAAGCAGGCAATACTACTTTCCATGGTAAAAGTCGGAGCCTATCAATCCACGATGCTAGAGAAAATGTTTTTGAGACAATTGAGTACTCTCGTGTCCGTTCTATTTTTCTCTTCAACATTAATGAAATGCCCCAGTCTTTCATGGTTAAATTGTTCAAAAAGTTCAAGCTTTTGAAAGTGTTAGATTTTGAAGATGCTCCTATTGATTATCTTGCTCAAGAAGTGGGTACTTTATTCCATTTGAAGTACTTAAATTTGAGGGGAACAAAAGTGAAGATACTTCCAAATTCAGTGGGTATGCTACAAAACCTTCAATCACTAAATCTTGTACAAACCCCAGTGCGTGAGCTACCAATTGAGATATTTAGGCTATATAAGTTACGACATGTTAGTGCTCATTCTCATGACTTTGGAATTAAAAGTAGCCTTTATTCGATACAAGGAGTAAAAGTACATGAAGGGGTTGGATGTTTAAACGAATTGCAGGACCTATCAATGATTGAGGCAAATCATCATGGGGTTGGTTTATTTGAAGAGCTCGGAAAGTTGAGTCAGTTGAGGATGTTCGGCATTTCAAATATGACTACAGAACGAGGGAGGGCCCTATGTACCTCCATACAAAAGATGGTCCACCTTAAAATTTTGGTTGTAGGCTCAATTAGTGAAGATGAGCTTATAGACTTAGAATCAATTTCTTTGCCCCCTCCATCTCTAATGCATATCTATCTAAGAGGGCGATTGAAGAAGTTGCCGAATTGGATTCTAGAGCTTCAAAATCTGGTCACGCTAGTCTTATTTTTCTCATCATTAGAGGAATATCCACTGTCGTGTGTCCAAGCTTTGCCAAATCTAATTACCCTTTCCCTCAATCAAGCGTATGATGGGGAGCAACTGCATTTTGAGGGAGGTTTTAGAAAACTCAAGAAGCTCACCCTCAGAGAGATGAAAAAATTAAAGATGGTGGAAATAGACAAAGGATCACTGTCCAGTCTTGAGCAACTAGAGATTGGGCCATGCCCACAAATGAAGGAGGTACCCTCTGGAATCCAACACCTTGAAAGCCTAAAGCTTATTGACTTCTATGAAATGCAGAGAGAATTTGTGCTACGTATGCAGCCTGATGGAGGCGAAGATTATTGGAAAGTCAAGAAGGTAACTACTATCCGTCTCAAGTATCGGATTAAAGGAGAACGATATCAAATATACAAGCTCGGTGACTCGAAATTATTGGAGCGTTTGCAAGGGTCAATCTGGGGGGATCAAACTGCCATGTAGAATTTCAATGATGAACAAGGTATGCACTTCTAATTAGCCACAAGATTTCCATGAATTTTTCTTTTTATATATATTTTTTATATGTAATGATAAAATTCTTCACATTATATGGCTGACTAAGGCCTGTTTGGGATTGCGTTTGAGAGGCCTAAAAATGATTTTAACACTCAAAATGTCAGTTTGAAGAAAAAAGTACTCATTTGGTAAAAAAATTAAAAGCATTTTCAAGGATCCAACAAGCTTAAAAAATGTCAAAAACGCACTTTTGTCATAATCTTAAAATTGAAACTTTTGCCAAAAGATTTTTTTTTTACTTAAAAGCTCTATTTTTCAAACGCAATCCTAAACAAGCTCTAAGAAAGTCATACATTGGCCGCGCGATGAGTTCCCACCTAAGCTACTGTTTGAATGCTACCAACTCCTTTTGCTCACTAAATTGTGTTTGTTGTTTTTTGTATTTCTATTTATTTGATATTTTAATTTGTCATCACTAAAAAGAGTTTGATTCTAATCTATGTTACAACAAGGATCTAGCAGTGGTAATTAGACTTGGGCCAACACAAATGACCTTTTATAATTAAAAGATTAATTCTTTAGGGGGGTTTGTTCTCATATGTAACAGTTTTGAGGGCTTTGAAACCAATGTGTTATAATGGATAGTTTATTTAGTATAAAAAGCTGTTACTTGTATGCCACAATAGGACATTGGAGTATTTTCATAAAAGAGTAATACTTATGATATATTTCCCTACAAATTGAAATATTCATGACCTTCGAACTCGCACCATCCATTATCCAATTAATTATAATAGAACAAAATTGCCTTAAAATAACATTGCATTAATTATAGTATAACTACAGAGACGAAAATAAAACAATGCTGAAATGCTTTAAAAAAAAGGGTTTTGTATTTGGCTAAACTAGCATCTTGAATGGACAATGTTTAATCAGAAGGAGGAGCTTGAAATGCATTCTCATGTATAATAGTTTTTCCTTGTGTCTTTTGCAGTTGTTCTTCTTGGTGCTTTGATTCGACATCAAATCTTTCAGTTCGTGGCTTGGCTTCGACAACAGATCAATGGTGTTGTAGAAAATCCATTTCGCTAATTTCACAAACCCAGAAACAATTGCAATTCACTTTTTATAATTCTATGTTGTTTCATGCTATACCTGTTGAAGTACTTTACAAGTAAACACTTCATATGTAAATTAGTTCATTTTAAGCATTTTGAAATTTTTGCTTGAATCCCTTGCAAGATTTTCCTTCTCTATCCGGGACTGTAAAAAATTTGAATGCTAATAAGAAGCACCAATATTCACAATTCACATGTCAAAGAACAATCATGGCTTCCATTGGAATAGTCACCAAAACCCAAAATTAAGATAACAACAATTGATCAAAAAAAAAAAAAAATCAACCAAATGAATTAAAATAAGAACTGGGTGCTTGAAATGAGAATTTGATGGCACCTAGATACTGAATTCAATAAAACCTTTGATAATCTTCTTAATGATTCAGACCATGATTTTTATTCAGTCTTGCTTATTTACTTGTTCTTGGAAAATAAATGGGTTATGTGGGTTGGATTGAGCTAGTGACCCAGCAAAATGGTTGGAATAAGAGGCCATTGAGTGACAAAGCAATAAAAAAAAAAAAAAGGAGTACTATAAGACACTACTCTTCAGTGACAAGGGACTACTTTCTTAATGGATGGCTTTTGTGTGGATATTAATATGTGCTATTCCCATCACTAAAGCTATAGTTGTTCCTAGCTATTTGTCATTTTGAAGATTAACTATTCAACATAGATTGTTATCCTGTGAATAAAAAAGTAACCAAATGAATGGAATAACTATTCTCCGGTATTACTATTCTATTCTGAATTCTAATCCGCATACCAAGTATACTCTTAATGAGTAGAAAGAAATCTCATTCTCAACCTATACAGCTAGCTCAAACAATGGGGGATACATCTCGTGCAAAAGAAAGAGTGGTAGAATTTCATGTACGATGGAATATATATTCCTTAAATAAGAATGGTAAAAGTGATTAGTATCACATTAGTGATAATAAGTTTAAAATTGTCTCAACATGTTAATGTGGACAAAGCAACAGTGACACAACTCTCCAAATCTTCAACAAAATAAAGCATGTTGAAAATTTGCTATTTTGCGGTTGAGCCAATTAAGTTAAATGCTACCATCTTTGTCGTCAAAATTGCTGAGATTTGAAAATGAATTGATTAGAAAATTAGAATGGAGGAATTAAGATACTGACATGCATAATTGGATTAGAAAACTTAGGGTTTGTGTTACGTGAATACGTAACGGGGATAGATTATAGGTTCTGAGGGAACCTAGACCTTAGATTCAAAGGGAACCTAGACCTTTTAGATTTTGACGAAACCTAAAAAACCATTTTTCAAACTCAAGGTTTGGAATTAATTTTCTGATCCTCTCATTAATGAGCTTGATGTTTTTATATAGACAATTACAATGCATAATAAAATAAAAGACTAATTAAAATAAACTACGGATAATATTTATCCCTAATATTTAAATTATACTAACTACTCTAATGATAATACTTATCTATAATATTTAAATGTGAATCTCTAATCTAATGTTATCTATAAAGATAACATATTATCCTAGGGTATTTTAATCATAAAATACATCTATTATTAAACTCTTAACATTCCATTCCCCTTAAGGAGACCTTGTCCTCAAGGTCTAGAAATTCTTTTCTTCCTTCGTTACTCGTTTCAAGCGTTCCCTTGGTGGCCGTTCAATTGGTGGGATCAATTCTTTATCATAAAGCGTCCAAATTTGCACAAGCCCACTCACTTGCCGCTGCACAAGCCCACTCACTTGCTGCTGCCAATGAACATTGGACTGCCTGTTGTTCTGTGATACCGGATGGCAACGAGGCGCTTGCAATGGAGCACGGGGTGGACATGGTTGCCTTGTTTTGGCTATGTACAATGATGAACATTCCTTCATTTCATCCTGTTTTACAATTGACCGTGCAATGTAATGACATTGCGATGGGTCTTGCGATTTGACAACGTTGTGGATGGTTTTTGTTGGTTGGGCCTGTATAGGTACGACATCACAAGGTGGAGAGACTTCAACGGGGTGAAATGGATCTTGCAGATTGAAAAGGTTGTTGACGTCTTCGGGCACCATTTGTGACTGTTCTGAAAAATGGAACTCATCATTGTTATCAGCAGAACAATTGTCGCATTTGGCAGTCAATGCATACAATTTGGCATTATTTGCTTTCATCGTCTCAATATTTTCTTCCATCTTCTTCATCCAGCCTTCACACATAGTTACCAAGTTATCAAGCAGCTGCTCAAGCCGGTCCAAGCTTGGATTTGCCATTGAGCAAGATCGCGGCTCTGATACCAAATGTTACGTGAATACGTAACGGGGATAGATTATAGGTTCTGAGGGAACCTAGACCTTAGATTCAAAGGGAACCTAGACCTTTTAGATTTTGACGAAACCTAAAAAACCATTTTTCAAACTTAAGGTTTGGAATTAATTTTCTGATCCTCTCATTAATGAGCTTGATGTTTTTATATAGACAATTACAATGCATAATAAAATAAAAGACTAATTAAAATAAACTACGGATAATATTTATCCCTAATATTTAAATTATACTAACTACTCTAATGATAATACTTATCTATAATATTTAAATGTGAATCTCTAATCTAATGTTATCTATAAAGATAACATATTATCCTAAGGTATTTTAATCATAAAATACATCTATTATTAAACTCTTAACAGTTTGAGGATGATTTTGTTGTGTCAATCCACGTGTCTTTGGTGGCTAACAAGGTGATGAGGTATAAGAAGGGCTATTTCTCTTCTTATGCCATTGTCTATGAAGACTGATTTTGCTAGGGGTGTCAAGGCGGTTAGTAGATTTCACCAACCTAGGCGGTTAACAGTTAGCGGTTAACCGCCGGTTAATGGTTAGGGAAACAGATAACCGCCCGCTAATCGATTTTTAAAAATTGGGCTTTTTTTTGGGCGTTTTTGGGCTTTCTTTAGGCCTTTTTGGGTTTTTTGGGCGTTTTTGGGCTCTTTTTTTTACCATTTTATTTTATTTTATTTTATTTTTTTGTATCTTTTTGGGCCTAATTGCTATAAAAAGAGCCTATATTGAAAAATCAAAAATATTTGACCCAAAATTTACATTTACTTGTACTTTAAAAAAATTTCCTTAAATATTAAATCATAACCGGTTAACTTTTTTCTAAAAAAAAATTCAACACAACATATAAAAAAAAGTTCAGAATTCAGACAACTGTCACAATATATAATGATAATACATTAATACTTAAATTGTGTTTATAAGTAACACATTGGTCATTGTTTAATCCAATATCAATTACTTAATTTGATATTATACGAATCATATCGTCATTGTACATTAATAATATGATTCACTAGAAGTCTTGAATAAAATATTTAAATTGTCATTGAATTATATGATTAAGTATTGATATTATACATTTATATTATTCATATGCATATGTAGACTTATATAGACTTATAAGTTTATAACATACATTGGAAATAAGTTTCTAGATATTTAATTGTTGTATTAGTATGAATTGGTATACTTATGAGTTATGTCATATTATATATGTATAATTTATTATTATATAATCAAATGATTTAATGATCAATTGATCATGTGATATAATCATATAAATTATAGTGATAATATATTAATACTCAAATTGTGATTTAATTATTTTTTAAAAAAGTTGTGATTTAATGATCAAGTGATTATATGATATAATCATATAAATTATAGTGATAATATATTAATACTCAAATTGTGATTTAATGATCAAGTTATTATGTTATATGTATAAATATTTTTCTAATTATAATTATAAAAATATATTATATAAAAAGGTAGTTAGCGGTTAGCGGTTATGGTTAGTAAACCCAATAACCGCTAACCGCTAGGCGGTTATAACGGTTAGGCGGTTAACGGTTAATACGGTTAAGCGGTTAAACCGCCCACATTGACACCCCTAGATTTTGCTATCTTCATAAGGTAGCAAAGGAGAATGTCAATAAGACTACCTCAAAAATCTGCCAGGGGTGGTTGCGTGGCCACCTCCACCCATTTGGGGCGGCTCGCCGGCGAGCCACCCTCACCCCCTCCCTTTGCAAATTCTTTAAAAAAAAAAAAAAAAAAAAAAAAAAAGGCTTGATATAATCAGGTGTTTTGGGTTTATATTTCTAATATGCTCCATGCTGAGGAGTCAACTCATCATTAGTGGCCACATAGGGGTGGGTTTGTGCCACACCCATAAAGAAGTTATTTTAGATCGGTTTGTAAAAGGTTTCCTCTTCGTCACCAAAATCCTTGTGTGATTGTTTATATTTTGGTGATTGTTTGCTTTGATAAATATCTGTTAATTCTGCATAAACTGTGATATTTATCTATTTAGAGTTTTTCACAAGGCATGCACCTCTAAGCCACAATACTTTATTTTTCTTTATTTTTTTATTTTTTTTATGTAATGATAAAATTATCCACATTATTAAGTATAATGTTTATGGCATAGTTTAGAAAGTATAAGAAACTGTGACTTGTATGCCACAATATTGCCTTGTTGGAGTATTATCATAAAATAATGATATTATAAATCTTTTCTAATTTTTTATTTTTTTTAAAAAAGAATTAAAAAAAAAAAGGAAAAATGAAAAACCAAGGGGTGGGTGCCTTTTTTAAAAAAAAAATTAAGGAAATCATATATAAAATCCTTAGGTCAACGCACTTTTATTAAAAACTTCCTAGGTATTTTTTTTTGGAAATTTAGTCTCTGGGTCATTCGAAACTACTAGAAAACTCTCTACCGTCAATTTTTGTTAACTGTCATTAGTCCACTCAAAACTCTCTGTTTTATCTTATTAAAATATTAATTTAATTTAAAAAATTTAAATCTTAAAAAATAATA
>NC_081542.1:38427274-38430149 GCF_901000735.1 Corylus avellana
TCGCCACCCCCTTGTTTTTTCTTTTTTTTTTTTTTTAAATTCCTTTTTTCTTAAAAAAAAAAAAAAAAATTAGAAAGATTTATAATATCATTATTTTATGATAATACTCCAACAAGGTACTATTGTGGCATACAAGTCACCGTTTCTTATACTGTCTAAACTATGCCATAAACATTATACTTAATAACGTGGATAATTTTATCATTACATAAAAATAAAATAAAAAAATAAAGAAAAATAAAGTATTGTGGCTTAGAGGTGCATGCCTAGTGAAAAACTCTAAACAGATAAATATTACAGTTTATGCGGAATTAACAGATATTTATCAAAGCAAACAATCACAAAAATATAAACAATCATACATAAGAATTTTGGTGACGAAGAGGAAACCTTTTAAAAACCGATCTAAAAGTAAAACTTCTCTCGGGCAGCCAAACGCAGGAAATCACTATCAAAAGATTATCCAGAGATTACAGACACTAGCAACGCTTACAACCCTTTGCAAGACCTTGGCTTTGTAAGATCGACAAACCTATACCCCGTCTTCTTGCTCACAATCTTCTTCAACGTGATTCTCCTTTACCGAACCCTTCCGATAGACTTCTCAATAAAACTCAATGAAACTAACAATAATCCTCTAAGAGGAATAATCAGGCCCACACAGATTTTCTCCCTAAGTATAGCCTCTCACAAAACCTGTGGTAGAATTTTGTTCATGTCTCTCTCTATAAAGATGTATATATATCCCTAACAAAACCCTTGACCTAACCCACTTAAAATCACATTTTTGGCCATAAAACTTACGGGGTGTCCGGACAGGTTAATGGGCTGTCCAAACAGGGCCTTGAGGAGCAGAAACAGAGTTTCTGGAAATCCTGTCCAGACATGGGAAAGGCTTGTCCAGACAAGGCATGCAATGGGTGAAACTGCATTTTAGAAATGCTGTCAATCCTTGATCAATAGCTCCGATCGATGGGTTTTTGTGGTCCGATTGAGCTGAAATTTTGCAGGGACGTTTACGACACATGAATCTACATTATGAACGGTGGAGATTGTATTCTGAGCATTCTATATCAGTGTTTGAGTTCATGAACAGTAGCATCTGCATTTTGGAACTAAATTAAGCCAACACATGAACTAACAAACTCCCCCTTTGGCAATTCGGTGACAAAACCAAAATGCTGAGCCAATTCCATCATCTCCCCATATTTATTCCCCCTTTTTGTCACAGAATGACAAAAGGTCTTCATGTTTTCTGAAACACTTCACAAAATACATCAAGGCATATGTGGAACAAGGATACATAAATAAAACTCATGATAAAAAAAATGATGTAGAATGCAAGATCATAAAGAAACATCAGCCAAACTCCCCCTCAATGTAAGACTCAATTATCAACAAGAAACTGGAAAAGCAAAATATGTTTCTCCCCCTCAAAAGTCAAATGAACACACATGATAGACACATCAATGACTCATGTATTGCACAATGAATATCCCAAACTTGCTCCAAACATGCAAAATATACATGAGACTAGAAATGACAAGAAACTCATATTGCGTAACCCAAGCAAAGAAAAATGTTCCATTCAACTCATGCTTGTGTGGTGTGTGTGTAAGTCATCCAAAGAGAAAAATTTTCAATTTACAAAATGAGGAGAAAGTTTCACCACCATGAGGTTTTGACAAGTATATCAAATCAAAAGTCAAACCTTATCATACTAGGGCCTAGCCACTCTCATCCTATACATATCTTTTTGTAAAACATTTTGCACAAGTTTGACACAGTAAAATAAATTCCTTTTGGAATATGATCTTTTGATTTTATTTGTTCACTATTTTGTTTATTTTTCGCTTCGAGAAAGTGTCCTTATACTTTTGGTGCTTATCACAAAAGAGAAAGCAGGAATTTTTAAGCCCTAGGTTCAACTAGCATATGGTCAATTTGAAAAATATGACTAGTCAAAAAACTCATATGGTTACCTAACAGACCTCACAAGTAAAGAGAAACAAAACCTCAATTTAAGCTTAAATGTGTACAAAAGATAAAGTATATGCAAAATGTATCACATAAGCTTAGGCTTTAGGTAACCACAAAAACAAGTCCATTGACACAAATTTTCATCTCATGCATATTAAGAACATTTCAAGACACAAGGAATTAAATCCATAAAAAGCAACATGAGAAATTAATGGACTATCTAGGTGCATAAGACAAAATAAAGAAAAGACAAAGACAAAAAAATAAAATAAAATAAAATAAAATAACCAAAGTAAATATTTTTGTCTTTTTGATATTTTTCACAAAAGAAATGCACACAAACAAAATACAATTTCAAAATAAAATAAAACAAAAATGCAATGCAAAACGAAAAACAACATGCTGTAGGATATGCAAAGATATGCAAGAAAATCAATTCTAGGCATGTGGGTGATTCACCTAACTTAAGGTGAGATCATCACCACTCCACCTCAAGGGGTGAATGGTATCATCCTTCCTAACCCAAACTCGAGAAATTTTAGGTCTAGATTTATGACTTTGCTCAAATTTATCTAGCCTAGATAGCACTTATCTCATTATTATGACCAAACCCTTACTTTCTTACCTAGAATAGGAATTTTCATTTATATGCATATGAGGTTTCAAATTAAAACAGTGAGGTCAAATGTGACTCACTTTTCCACAGTGATAACATGTAGGGACAGACCTTTGAGAAGGCGATTTCCTAGGAGGATGCACGACTCTAGGTGTAGGGTAAGATGCATGAGACTTAATGTAGATTTTTTTTACCTTTCTTACCTTGAGGAATCGGAGCAACTGCTTGCTTTTCTTCACTTGAAGATTCTTCTATTTTCGCTTGTTTAACAAAAACAAT
>NC_081542.1:38430249-38496269 GCF_901000735.1 Corylus avellana
GCCACCCTTCAATTTTTTTTTTTTTTTTTTTTTTAAGATTTAATTTTTTAAATTAAATTAATAAAAAATTAATATTTTAATTAGATAAAACGGAGAGTTTTGAGTGGACTAATGACAGTTAACAAAAATTGATGGTAAGGAGTTTTCTAGTAGTTTCGAGTGACCCAGAGACTAAATTTTCAAAAAAAAAATACCCATAGAGTTTTTAATAAAAGCGCGTTGACCTAAGGATTTTATATATGATTTCTCAAAAAATTATTATCATTATTTTCGAATTTATAAGAATATTTTTGCCTTACTGAAAATTGAGCTTGAAATTCAATCTAATGTAGTAATGTATTAAAGTTTTCCTTATTTCGTTTCCAATTATTCTTATTAGTACTTCAATTTGAAATTAAAACAAACGGAGCCTTAGTTTATGGTAGTAGCAACAGAATCACTGGGGTTGTACAAAATCCATTTTTCGCTTATTTCATGAACTAGGAGACAATTGCAATTTTCGTTGTTATAATTCTATAGGGTTTCATGCTATACCTGTTGAAGTACTTTACAAGTAAGCTCTTCATGTGTTCTTAGTTCATTTTAATTTCAAGTATTCTGAAAATTTTCCTTGTATCCCTTGCAAGATTTTCCTTCTCCAGCCGATACAATAAAAATTTTGTGCAATTCTTCAACTTTATTTACACAAAAGCATTAAATGCTAAAAAAAGTACCAATGCTACTCACAATTCACATGTCAAACGACAATCATGACTTCCATTAGAACAGTCACCAAAACCCAAAATTAAGATAACAATTCAAAATCTATAAACAAATGAGAATTTGATAGCACCCCTAGATATCGAATTTAGTAATGCCTTTGCTTTTCTTCTTAATGACTCATGTTGAGCTAGTAACCCAGCAAAGTTGCAGACTAGAGTTTTGATTTGACCCGTGAATTAACTTGAATTCAACATGAATTTAGTGAGTTTGTACCTAAATCTCGACACAACTTAAACTTTACATGCAATTTTTAGGTTGTTAATTTTTTATATGAGCTATAAATTCCATGTGAAATTAACGAATTGAAATTAAAAATCTAACTCATTTAATTAAATAAATTAAATTAAAGTTTATCATATTTTGACATGACCATGACGTGAACTTAACACTCAAACATCAATTACCCACCATGCCATGTCATGGACAAAGGGTCAACTCTCTAGATCTTCAAAGATCTCGGAACCACGTATTTGGGCACATACGTCAAGATCACCGTCTCCTTTATGATCAGTAGTGGAAAGAACGCGTAGTTATGCAATGGCTTAATTTGACCTTTTTTTTACCCTTTTTTTTTCCTTTTTTTTTTTGTGAGCGACTCGCATTGTCTCCACCACCTCAAAGCCCAAACCAAACAGAAGGTACCTTGTTAAATTATCAGAGCATCTCCAACAGTGTAGCTAAAAGGAAGATATTAGCTATATTTAGCTATTTTTGTCCTTTTTTTTGCTCCAACAGAATAACTTCATATTAGTTATTATACCTTAACTGCTACTGTGAATAGCTTCATATTGCTATTCACTGTAGCACACTAGATTGTTGAATATAATATTATTTTCACATTATTTTCTCTCTCTCCCTCAATGTTTCTTTCTCTTCTCTCTTCTCTCCCTCCCTCAACGTTTCTCTCTTCTCTCTTTTCTATTCATGAATTTATGATACAAATTTAAGTCTTTTGAATCACTTAAAACTCTCCAAAAAAAATTGAATAGCATGCATATAATTGACAAACTAAAAATGGAAAATAAATAAATAAATAAAAATAACACGCAGGTATACTGCGTGAATCAATTTTATTGCAATTTACAAGATGATGCAAAAGTGGTCACGGATCAAAAAAAAAAAAGATTAAAAAATAATATTTAATAAAATAAAGAATTTGTTGGAGTTGGTATTAAAAAATGAGTAGTTAAAAAAGAGAATTGTGCTTTTTGACTATGTAGAATACCTCTTATTGCTAGGGATGCTCTCAGTTATTCCAAAAACTTAAACCGATAGGAAGATGTAAAATTAATCACTCAATTATTACTAACACTCCCCCTCACATATAGGCTCAAATTCTCTTTTAATAGGTAATGCCCAACATGTAAAATATTTAATTTAAATAAAAGTGAATTGACGGTGTGAAAGTTCCATCCAACACTCTAACCCATTGTTAAACGTAAAATATTTATGTTTCACTACAAAAAAATCAATTTTTTCCTTACCAGAGTTTTCTGACGTGTCATGGTGTCTGACACGTCAGAAAACTTTTCTAACGTGGCGTTTCTGACGTGTGTTAAATGTCAAAAACATAGGTGTCAATAAATTTTTTTTACTGACGTGTTACTGTTTAACACGTCAAAATTTACTGACGTGTCAAAATTGACACGTCAGTAAATTTTAAAAAATTATGAAAAAATAATAATTTTTCTTTTTTTAAAATTTTTCTGATGTTTTTTTTCAATTAAAAAATTTATTAATTTAAATTATTTTTCAATTAAATTATGGGAAATTATATATAAACTTATTAGGTCAACGTGCCTTCATTAAAAACTCCCTAGGTGTTTTTTTTTTCGGAAATTGACTCCCTGGGTCAATTGAAACTACAATAAATTCCTTACCGTCAAAAATTTTTAACAGCCGTTAGGTTACTCAAAACTCTCTATTTTACCTGATTAAAATATTAATTTTTTATTAATTTAATTTAAAATTAAATCTTAAAAAAATAAAAATAAAAAATTGAAGGGGGCCAAGGGGGGTGGTACCACCCACCCAACATGGGGTGGGTTGCCCCAGGGGTGGCTTTCCCACCCATGGGGTGAGTGTAAGCCACCCATGGGTGGAGGAAACCCACACACCGTTGAGTATTTGTGGTCACCACCCGTGGAGGGGGTGGCTTGCGGAGCCACCCACTTTCACCCCAGAGGCGGCCACCCATTGGGGGGGTTTGGGGTGGCTGAGGCCACCCTCCACCCATGGGGTGGCTCGAGCCACCCCCTGGGGGGTTTGGGGTGGCCTCCTCCACCCATAAGGTGGCTCAAGCCACCCCATGGGTGGTTTGCAGGCCACCCCAAACCACCCTTGGGGTGGCTTACGACCACCCCATTGGGGTTGGATGCCACTCCTGGCCACCCTTCAATTTTTTTTAAAAAAAAAGATTTAATTTTTTAAATTAAATTAATATTTTAATTAGATAAAACGAAGAGTTTTAAGTGGCTTAACGGCTGTTAAAAATTTTTGGTAGTAGGGAGTTTACTGTAGTTTCGATTGACCTAGAGAATCAATTTCCGAAAAAAAAAAATACCTAGTGAGTTTTTAATGAAGTCGCGTTGACCTAAGGAGTTTATATATAATTTCCTTTTTTTGTAATTTCTCAGCACGGCATGCCATGAGGGAGATCTCCCTCTCTTTTTCTCCATTTTCTCACTCTCTCTCTTCTTTTCTCCATTTTCGTTTCTAGCTCCAGCTCTCCTCGCTTCTTTCCTCCATTTTCTCACTCGATCTCTCTCTCTTCTTTTTCCCAGCTCTCCCTTTTCTCCATTTTTTCACTCTCTCTCTCTCTTCTTTTCTCCATTTTCAAAAACTCAAACCCAAACCGAAAAAATCTTTAAAAAATCAAAAACCCAAATCAAAAAATCAACCTAAAAAATCAAAAACCCAAACGCCAAACCCAACAAATTAATCTTCAAAAACCCAAAAAAATCTTCTTATCTTCTCTTTTTTTTTTTTTTTTCCTTCTCTTCTTCTTCTTCTTCTCCTTTTCTTTTTCTTCTTCTCCTTCTGCTTTTCTTCTATATGCTGTTTCTCTTCTTTTTCTCTTCACCTTTTCTTTTTCTTCTTCCTCTAGAGGAAGCTGCCGTGCAGAGAGAGGAGAGAGAGAGAGTGGGGAAATAAATGAAGAGGGAAAGAATAAATAATAAGAAGAAGGAAAAAGTTGAAAATTCCACTCATTTTTTTAGTGACGTGCCAAAATTTAACGCGTCAAAAATTTCTGACGTGCTATTTTTTGCCATGTCAGAAAAACATTTACTGACGTGGCAAAAAATTGTGTACTGTAGCCACATCAGAAATTGATTGTTTTTTTTAATGGAACCAACATAATCAACTCCACAAATCCTCACTCGGCAACGTCCATATTCTCCACAAGGCAAGTGCGTGACCTGCAAGACCACAATCCTCTCAAGGAATCTCAAGCAACGGCTACATCCAAAATAAGGCAAATGAAATCCTATAATTATAGCAAACCCAATCAGCCTAACGGCTAGTGCTCAACTACAAGAAAGGAAAATCAAGAAATTTGTCATTCATTTTGTACAATACTTTCCTTTGTAAATCTGTCAAAGAATGTGTATAAATTCAGCATGCATCAATGGAAAATGCAAGACAGCAATCACACAGAAATATTCAAATTCGTTATTTTTTAAGTGATTCTCTCTCTCTGTAACTTACTCTCCCTCTCTCTCTCTCTTTTTTCTCCGTGAGCTCTATCGCCCAGCCCTCTCTGTCTCCCTTGAACTCTCTTCTCACGATTTCACTGTGTCTTTGTTTTGCCGTTGAAGACAAGGAGAAGGAGTAAATTAATAGGAAAGGAAAAGAAGAAGGGAAAAGGAGAAATAATAAAAAGAAGGGCGGCTGTGATTATAAAATAAGGAAAGAAAATAATGGAGATTGAGAAGTGATAGGGAGAGTCGGCTTAGGGTAAAAAGAAATATAAAGATGACAAAGGTGCGTTGAATGAGGGGATGAAAAGGAAAAAATAATATAAAATAAAAATAATAAAATGAATCAGAAGGTGGTGTCGGCAAGGTGTTCTAAAACTGGTAAGGGAAGAAAAGTGAAATAATCCATATAATTCTCTTAAAATAATCAATCGTCTAACATATATATATATATATATATATATATATTTTAAAGCAAATAAGGAGTGGTACAAGGATATTAATTCTAAATTTCTAAGCAATCAATCGTACGTCTACTAATTCTCTCTACTAAAGAGATATGATGATTCAAAGTAATCTCTTTTAAATGGGGATCTTAAATTTGGAGGCGTTTCAAAGCAATCACTTTTTATTGGGTCCGTCTATGCGGCGGCCAAATTGAGGCAGCCAAACGTCGTCCAGCGGGTGACTGCCTCTAAAAACTAAAATAATAATAATAAAAAAAAATAATAAAGAAATGAATTTATTTATTTTTTTTTTTTTTTTCTTTGAGCTAATATTTGGATTCTAATGCCTCAAAACTCATTGTTGGATTCAAAACTAAAACTAAAAGGTGGAAGGTTAACCCTTTAGGAATGGTATTACCCTAAAGGGATTTGGTCATCCTAAATTTGATGCTAATACTTCAAATTTGATACTAATACCTCAAATTCAGTCATCCATAATCTTCATTGTAACCTCTTTCCTCTTCAATTAAAAAATAAAAAATAAAAAATAAAAAAATCACACTTGGTAGACACTTGACTGACTCTTGGCAGCCGAAAATCTCTACTCATTTTATTACTATTCAAATAAAAAAATCACTATAAAACAAAAAATTTTCATTATTCCATACCAAACATTCTTACTTTTTGTCCCCAAGAAGTAGCTCAATCGGCTGTGACCACACTTAATGAAGTGGAGGTCATAAGTTCGAATCCCCCTCCCCCCTCTTGTGTGGACATGTCAAAAAAAAAAATCTTACTTTTTTTTTTTTTTTTTTTTTAAATATTCTTACTTTTTTTTTTTCACATAAATCAATTTTTACTACAGTATCGAGCTAAAAGCCTTTAACAAACACACGAACCCCGTAGGTCACCTTGTGACCAACGGAGGGTCACCCATGATGGTTTTTATTTTTTTTAAGAAAATAATAATAATAATATGACCCGTGGGGCATAAGACGAGTGGGTTAGATCCACCAGTGAACCCACGGGTTAAGAGTTTTTTTTTTTTAAAAAAAAAAAAATTATCTTTTAATAGAAAATTAGGGTATTTTAAGAATTTCACAATCTTCCGTTATGATTCACTGTCAAATCCTAACGGAGTGTGGAATTTGGAACGAAACAAAAGTTTGATACACCTAAGTGAGAGTTTTTAAACATTAGAGTATTTGGAAAAAAACGCGCCATTTGACTTATTTACGTGAAGTTACCCTAATTTTTTTTTTGTTTTGTCTCTGACTCTCTGACACCTCAAAGCCAAACGGAAACTCGGCGTGAGCTGACCGTTTTTTCCTTGAGTGGCGGTGAACCAGACTTTTGGTTGGCAGAAGGAAAAGAAGAGGTTGTATCATGTATGCTTATTTTGCTTTTAACATGATAGACCAGAGAAATACAGTTTACTATTCTTCAAAGTACAACTGCGAGTATAGCCTTTCTCAAGTGACTTTTGTGTGTGCTGATTAGTCAAGAGTAATCCGGATGTCCTAGACTGCAGCTGGATTGCAAAAACTAATTGAATCATCCACAAAATGGAGCCATAGAATTTTCTTGATTGTTTCTGGGCCTTTGTAGTGAAAAGACCTAAGAACCAAGTTCCAACCCAAAACAACCACAATCACAAAATGCAACAATATATATATATATATATATATATATATATATAAAATAAAAATTATTGCCTAATTTGCCTTGATAATAACTCAAATCACCAAAAACAATAAATCAACCTCACATCAACATCATAGGATTTTGTTGATGAAGTGGGAACTATGTAAGCACCTTAAAGGTAAAACTACTATAGGGCAGCCAAATCTAAGAAGTCATTATAACAATAAAATTATAACCTTTGTAAATCCTAGGCTCTGTAAGACAATAAGCTTCTTGCTTGCTTCCAAACTCGCCAATCTTCTTGCCGTGCATTTCCTTACCAATCTATTGGTAGACTCTTTGCGATTGAATGATGTGTGTGATTGTTGTTTGAGTAACAACAAAGAACAAGCCAAATGAGTGATCTTGAAACTTGTTAGAGAATTTCAGTTAGTACAACATTGACGTGGGAGAGAAAACATCTAGAGGGGTTCTATGATCAAGGGACACTCTACTTCCTCACTACACGTGAAAATCCAAAGTTTAGGTGAAAGTAATGGGAATAATCAAGATATTAAGAGAGGGGAAGCTCAAGGCTTTGTACAAATCCTCTCTTAGAACAAAGGAGAAGCAATAACCTTAGGGTTATCTCTAGAAATTTTATGCTTGGCTTGCTTGAAAACCTAAAAGGGCATCATATTATACTTATACCAAGGGAAAGAGTAAAGTTAAAAAGATGCAAAAAAGTTATTAAGGGAATACAAACTAGTTCGGGTATCTTGGTCATAACTTTTGATCCCGAACTCTGATTGATGCAATCTCAGTGGTGTTGGAAAGCTCATTCATATATCTACAACTTTGTGTTTACAAGATTTTTCCAATTCAAACATTTAGTATGTCAAAATTGGCTCACAAGATTCTACATATGCACAAGTGCGTCGTGAAGCAAACCAGGCTCATCGTGACTGCTTGAGGCCAAAACACTCGGCTTGACCGCCTGCAAAAGCCCATCACGATGCCTATGCAACTCCCTAAGGTAGAAACTCTAGGCCTAGCCACGTTCAAAGCATGTCACGACGCCCATGTGATGCTAGGAATTGTCTTAAATAATGTCACAACTTTCAGATGATCCCCAAGTATATTTAGGTGATGTACATGTGTCAGATCTCTCTGAAACACATAGAGACTCAACTTTTCACATTAAAATACTTCGGTAATGCAGAAGCAATAACCTTAGGGTTATCTCTAGAAATTTTATGCTTGGCTTGCTTGAAAACCTAAAAGGGCATCATATTATACTTATACCAAGGGAAAGAGTAAAGTTAAAAAGATGCAAAAAAGTTATTAAGGGAATACAAACTAGTTCGGGTATCTTGGTCATAACTTTTGATCCCGAACTCTGATTGATGCAATCTCAGTGGTGTTGGAAAGCTCATTCATATATCTACAACTTTGTGTTTACAAGATTTTTCCAATTCAAACATTTAGTATGTCAAAATTGGCTCACAAGATTCTACATATGCACAAGTGCGTCGTGAAGCAAACCAGGCTCATCGTGACTGCTTGAGGCCAAAACACTCGGCTTGACCGCCTGCAAAAGCCCATCACGATGCCTATGCAACTCCCTAAGGTAGAAACTCTAGGCCTAGCCACGTTCAAAGCATGTCACGACGCCCATGTGATGCTAGGAATTGTCTTAAATAATGTCACAACTTTCAGATGATCCCCAAGTATATTTAGGTGATGTACATGTGTCAGATCTCTCTGAAACACATAGAGACTCAACTTTTCACATTAAAATACTTCGGTAATGCAGAAGTTTTACAACCAAAGTTTTGAACACCGAATGAAACCAATTTCTAAAACCTAATAGTTGAGGTTGCCCACCCCTTATTTTTATTGCTTATTGTGTAATCTTCCCTTTCCCTTCCCCCACTTTGTCAAGGAAAAACAATAGCAAGTTCAGTGGATGCTGAATTTTATGGATGCATGCAATGACGATTATAGTTTGGTTTCTTATGAAAAGTAAAAACCATAGAAACTTGATCAAAATTCCTTACGAGAACTAAAAATTAATGAAAGATTCACTCCTTATTTGGAGAATCGTTTGGCGTATTCTTCTTATGAAACTCAAATTCCTTAGCTAAACTGATGAACCCATCAGAACAACTTCACTCAGGTTATTCATCCAAAAAAAACCTCTCTGGTTGATTGTGACATACGCATCATCTTTGCAGGTATCCATGAAATTCTTTCCAATTTCGAACTTTAGAATGTCCGAAAGGTCCACAAAATTGCAAAGGATAAAATGATTCTAGACATGTGCCTAACCCCATAACCACTTTTATTTCTGAGTCTGCAAGCAAAGGACAAAGTTTCCATCAAATTTCCTTCGATTCGATTAATTAAATTGATATTTATCTTTAAAATATGTGATTCTTGCATATATTTTTAATAACAGTCCGAGTGATTGTTAAACGTGCCATCCAGCAAGTGCTTGTTCGGTAAACATAGCGTCCATGGGACTCGGGAAATACCAATACAAACAATGTACCAAAGATGACGCCGTCGAGATTCGAACGAAACATCACTTAGAAGGCTGCCATACCAAGATCACCTTGTTTGTGCCATGAACAGGTAATATACGTATAACATGAATCCAGGAAATCACATCTGCCAATCTGAGAGTAATAACAACAAAGAGAATCTATGCAAGCTAACAGATTGCCTTTTTATGTAAATATGATCCATAAATTTAGTGTTTCATGTCTACAGTGGAGGCCTGCAATAAAAAATAAAAAAACATGCCAAATGTAGCCCCAGTGTGTAGGGCAGTGAACTGAAATCCTAACAAAAAAGAAAAATCAAAATCAAAAGAAAGAGACCAAGAAAAAAGAAATGAAAACCTTCGTGTTTACCAGCCACACTAACAGCAAGCAGTAAAGAACTCCACCATCTGGTGCTAAATTGTTAAGGTGGCAACTTCTATAATCTGAAGCCTCAAATCTTCAGGGCATAAAATATGAAGACTATATAACTAGGAGGTGTATCTATTTGTCACACCCAGAAACTGTATGATGCACCGGCTAAAACATGCAGGTATGAAAAATGATGACACTCGGGAAGAATATTTGGGATTTTTATTCACACCCATTAGAACATATTTACACGAAAAAACCATGGCAGCACGAAAGCTATTACCAGGCACGCCATCAGGAAGTTACAAAATGGCTGTCCCCGCCAACATCCTCTACTCCGGTTTGAGGAATTACTACTGCCACCTGTAAATCTCCTTTCATTCCATTCCTCCACGAATCTGTTACCCCCAACACCAGTAATATTTTTGGCTGTTTGACCACAAATTTCACACAATCTGCATGGATAAAGAAAGAAATTTGCATAAATAGTAAATTCTGAACCTAGGTGCTTGTTCAAAGCACTTTGATAAGAATCAAGTGTAAGTGTTCAACTTTTACAGCATCTATCAGCTAACCATGAAACTAGATTAAAACTCAGGAACCTGTGGATCACATTCATCAGGAAACCATGTTCCCCGGAATCCATTACATGCAATTTTAACTGCTCCTTAAGCCACATTTGGGTGCATGAGCGTGTGCATCTATCCATTCATTATTCCATAATCTAACAACCAGATCACTATTTTACTAAATGACTAATTCCCTTGTCACACAGAGGGAGGGCAGCCAATTTTGTGTGTGACAGACAGCTTTACATTATTAGGTTACTGAATCACATTATTCATCTTCTACACTCTAATTAGATCATTTGGAGGGGATCAAAATCACCATTCTTTATTTCCATATGTTAAAATATATTGAAGTACCAGAGAGGAAAATGCATATATAAAGAATGGTATGAGAACAAACCTGCTTTAGTTATGCATAACACTGTTTCAACCAATATAGATATTGACAAAAGGTGATTGAAGAGTTAACAAAAAAAAAAAGATTACATATATTTATGCGTGTGAACTCCTGGCATAGAAAAGAAAATAGCAATATAAAGCCAAATTTGAACAATTGCAACAATTAAACACTAATAGAAGCAACGGATAAATGATATTTGAAGGCCTTGCCAAGTGGCCTCTAATGTTAGAGTTGAGAAGCCCATCGTGTAGAATAGGGCATAGACCTCTTGTATAATTGATTCTGCTAGAAAGCAAATGCCCTTCTACCAATGATAGAGTAACAAATAAGTATAATGCTACAATCAACCTAATATATTTCATTATGCTTGCATCTTCATAGCTCAATGCTTCTTTGTTTTTCCAATAAAGTAAATTATGCTATACAATTTAGTTCAATCCCATCAGAACAGGTGAGCGTAGGACCTCTGGTTCTTCTTTTTTTAAAAATAATAATTATAATTATAATTATAATAATAAAATAAAATAAAAAAGAATAGAAAAAATAGCAGAAATTAGAGATCAATGTCTAACATTAAGAGCATAATAAACTGACGAAAGAAAGTAACAAACTTTGCCAAGTGAATCAATCTCAAAAACCCAGTCTAAGCTTATGAAGTGCAATCTCAACACCCTCAAATGCTCTTCTTAAATAATTCACTGGATGGTCACAAATTATTAACTTTTAATTCCATTTTTGTAATGGATAATGAAAGAACCAAACACTAAATTCTTAAATTTTATCAATTAGGGCAAGATACGAGAGAGAAAAAAATCCAAGTATTGTTAGTGCCTGTCATAGGAACTTTCAGGTCAACATCTTGCTCAAGGTGGCTGCTTTTGGACATTGCTCGCAGTCCAGATTTACCAGAGGAAAAAAAAAATAAAGATGAAGCCAAACATTAGTCCTCAAAAGAACCAAAACCAATTAGATTAATGAAATAAGAAGACAGACAAGGTTGCAAAGCTCCAACTCCAAATTCAACACTAACACATATATTTTCCCCACAAAACATAAGGCAAAAATCAGAAACAAGAAACAATTACCTGTTCCCTTTTAGCTTAAACCACGTCTCGGCACAGTAATTATGTGCAATGCCTAGCTCATCTTTACACCCACAACCAAGCTCAATTAAATCCGTTGTTGAAGTCATATTAGCATTACTAGTAACCACTGGTGTCCCGTCCGACGACTGCTCCGAACTCAAATGGCAAATCCTGCAAACCCTTTCCCCATCCCAATTCTCACCAAACCCTTTACCACTACCACACTTCACATCAATCACACACGCATTCCTCTCCAATTCAGACACCCTTGTCTTCGCCTCTTTTGTCGATACCTTACTCGACCCGAATTCATCACTTCTTGCTCCCGAGCCCATATCATCTCCCCCAATACACAAAGCCTCATCCGCATTAAAAACAACCAGAGTCTCACACACAACCTCACCAGCCAAATTGCTAGAATTCTCACTCATTCCTCGATCAATCTCCTCTTGGTTGACTACATTTTCTTGTTCTTTTATTAGCACCCTACCCAATACTTCCAAACCCCCATTTCCTTCATTAACACACACAGTCTCCCTCTCTTCTGAATTAACCAAAATCACACCCTCAGCCTCAGACACCACCCCATTAACCGAACTGCTCGAACTCTCACAAACCCGACCCGGTAATACCTGACGCCCCTCCTGATCCATTAACAAACAACAAATTTCCTAACCACTGCATCAAACTTCCCAACTTTCTTACAAAACCCACCACCAATATTTTGTGTGCATATATATATATATATACACACACCCAATTACATAACAAACATTTATTTCTTTGAACAACAAAGAATAAACAATGAAACCAAACCCAACGACATGCTCAAACCTACTCTTGTAATAAGCCACTCCATGCCATTGAACATATTATAATCTCCAAAACCCATAACATATAAAAACCGAAATCCAAGAAAAACCAAACCTTTGATCCTAGTTTATGGAAAAAGAGCTCCAATCGGCATCCAAGATATGCGTTTACTTTCAGTTGCCAAAATCTGAAAGAAAAATAAAATATACAAAAATAAACAAATAAAAGTTGGAGAACAGCCCCAACCGTCGTAAACCGAGGAGGAAGAAGGATTTTAATTCGTGGGAATTGGGGGATTGATAAATATAAGAGGAAAGAGTGGTGGGTTAGGTGAAGAAAGGAACTGGGAAATAGTAGGAAAGAGAGGTTGAGTGAGAGACGAATTTGATTGGATGCGTTTCTTAAATATCGCTGTGGGGAAGAAAGCACAGGATTACTATAACGCGCAATTTGGCCTACGGCCTACTCATTGCCCTTGGATTTTCGGGTGACTTTTTTGAACGGCTTGGATATACGTGTTCCTTTTGCCCATTAGTAACGTTCTCCGAGTTTTCTTCGACTTTTCGTGCGGGTTGGGGTTTTGTTTTTTTTCTTTACTATTATTTATTTATTATTTTAATCTTTTGATTTATTAATTATATTAATGTGATAAATGTGAATTATTTAATTATAAAAACTTTCTGACCTTTTTTCACCCATTGGAAAATTTATGGCGGGTGGAGATGAATCATGAGATGAGGGTTGCTTTGACTCTTAACAATTTGATAAGGTAGATTATAGGATTATCTAAAATTGTTAGAAAATTCTATTATAATTAAAAGTCAAGAGAAATGGTATATGACATAAATTGGCGATACACTAAATAATTAGCTTAGGCTCACTCAAACCGCCTTTACATGGAAGATAATCAAGCCATCAGATCACACAATTACCATCCAAAGGAAACTTAATTAAAATAACTTTAATAATCTTCTTTACTTGGAAACTATACACTATTATTAATGACCATTTAATGGTCATTAATACAATCAACATGGTAAGTTACGCCCTACAAAAGTAATTGAATATCACTGACACCGATGTTACTATATTGGGCTAGGAGCTTCCCCCGTTAAAAGGAGTATACCTGTGGTACAAAATAGAGATTCTTTCCACAAAATTCTTTATTTAGTTTTCTCTCTCAAAATGAGTTTTACAGATTTAAGCATAAGAGGTTTTTTACCGCATCACCCTAATAGCTTTTCTTTTGCGGTTGACCCGCTGCTAGTCCGATTGTCCCATAATATAAGGGTTGTCTCTGTTATTGTTTTAGGTTAGAAAGTAAGGGTTAGATAAATGTGAAATTGGTTGAAACCTCATAATCTGTCATTGTCCCAAACAACAAAAATAGTTTTTGACAAGAATACTCAAATTGATTTAAACTAAACATGACTAAGTCAACTTTATATGATGGCTTTACTTGCTTGCTATTAACCTTGTACATGAATGTGAAGAACATATTTGAAAAGCGTGAATGCAAAATAGTATGATGAAAGTGACCCTACAATTGTTAATGTTGCAGTGCATATTAGACACGGCAAACCTTATGATGAGTCCAAATCCAATAAGGATGTTTGCTATATTGCTGCCAATCTTCAAACTAGACGACTGTCTTTGCTCATTTGGCAAAGAATTTCTCTTTTGTCCTATAAACATTCTTTGAACCAAGATAAGGACTACAAGGTTGAAACGGTCCACATAACCTCATTGAACCGGAAAAGAATACCGATAAGGATCAATAGCAATTTCAGCAGCACATGTGAGAAAGTCTATATAAAATACACCTACTCGAGTATGTGATCAAGTAGTAGGGATAACAATTCGTGTTCGCATGTCAAGTTTGGATCGTATCAAGGTATAGATATAAAACTATTTAGGTCAAACTTAACCCGACCCATTTAAGTAAACGGGTCAAACTCCTTTAACTATAACCCTCTAATTTTGTATTGAGTTTATATCAAGTTCGCAGATCATGTCAGAAATTGTATGTCATTATGTCATGTGTCAGATTTAGGTCGTGTCGAGGTATGGCTATAAAACTATTTAGGTCAATCATAATCCGAACTATTTAATTAAATGGGTGAGACTCCTCGACCTTTGCCCTTTAATTTTGTGTCAGGTTCGCGGATTATGTTAAAAATTGCCAACTTTACTAGACAGCCCAAATATTTATTTAGCCCGATGGTCCATATGAGCTCTTTCACACTGTGCTATCCAAATTACTAGATCGGATAACTCTTTTTCAACAACTACACCTAGGATATTCATATTCCAAATTCAAATATTTTCCAAATTTTGGGAGTTAACACCCACATATTGAGATTCTCTACAATATCATACATGTAGGTTTATCCATATCGAATGAATGATTTGGCCTAGGTATTGCAGGAATCTCAATCAGGTTCACAAGCTGTAGAGGCTCTAACTTTTGCTATATATGAGCTGTTCCCACCAATATAGTTGCACACAACAAATTAATGAAGATTAATTATTCAATTATTATGTCCTAATCCTCAATTATTTAAACCCATTAGACATTTAAAACCTAATTAGTACAGCCAAATTAGGTGTATTATTCTACAAAATACATGAAGAACATTGAGATATTTTCCTTGAATCAAAAGAGTTCCTTTGTTACACACAAATCTACTGCAATCAAAGCTAAGAATGGAGTAGAAGTCACTTCATCCTCATCCTTGCAAATGAAAATAAGAATCCTTGTGAGAAAATAATGGCACCAATTAATTATATAATATGCTTAATTATATGGATTAAGCAAGGAAGTGGTCCCACCTTGTGAAGTAATCATATCTATGGCGGCGTGGGAACAATTCCAAGCCCAAAAGAGAAGAAATTCTGGATACGATGAAGAGGGGAAGTTGGAGGTCATGGTCTATGAATAGAACTTGGGCAACATCTACAATTATTAAAGGGACAACATGGGCATCAACATGCTCCACAGATTCTGGTGGGCTTCAGATTTTTCAAAAATCTTATAATAGTCAAAGTCAAAATTCTTGTGCTTTTAAGATATCTTGTTTTCCATGATTTAAGTACAATTTTAATTGTGTATATAAATTTTTGGACACCCTCTTGTTGTAAGCCAGTTTTTAAGGGTGAGTTATACCCAATATTTATATCATTTGATATCAAAGTCAGACAACACGTCAAGTATGGGATCCGACGCAGTTTGTGGTTGAGTTGTAGAAGAGGCGACCTATAAGTTGGATTAAAATGTCTTGATCGAGACTCGAGTATGAGCATATATTAAGTCATTGAATACTAATAAATGAGTGGAGCTGCTAAAAGATAAAATGTTACTATCTGGTCAATGTTGATAGAATGCGCCGTTGTAGACATCAGTTGCATAGTGGTAGTATGTTAAGATTCTAAGTGTCCCATATAGTTTAGATATAATCTTAATTATGTGTATATATGCTCTTAGACACTCCTCCTTACAAGCTGATTTTTTAAAATTCATGTGGTTCATGTGGTTCTTACCTAAATTTTTTAAAATGCATATGAGAACACGTGTTTAATAAAAAAATACCTATAAGAATCATATACATTTTAAACACATTAATTTAACAAACCGAATTAGAAAAAATTTCTCTAACCCAATTTCAATGAACTTTATTCTTCAAATCCACATCAACCATAAATAAAGAAAGCATACTCACCAAACAAAAATGACCCTAATTATCAACATTGAAAGGGATATGCCATTAATGCTATATCACACAATGCAGATTGAATCATAGATGTTAGCAGCTTGTGAATTTTGTTTTTAAATTTGAAAAATATTTTGACTTGGTATAAAGATAAAAATTATTTTTAAGGTTTTTTTTTAAGATCCAATTTGAGAAAATGTAATTGTTTTCTCAAAGTTTCCTACAATAAGGGCAGAATACAGAATAATTAAAAAAGGTTTTGTGTTTTGAAAAGCGTTTTGTATTTTGAGCTATTTTCTTTTCTAATTTTTTTTTTGTTTAAATAATAAGTTAAATTTACCTCAGCAGAATTTAAGCACATGTTTTCTGAAAATATTCCTACAAGAGTACAAATTTATAAAAACTGTTCAGCATTTTCAGAATTGTGTGTGTGTTTTTTTTTTTTTAGTTATTTATTAATAGGTAAAAATTTACTCTACTCCTGTTTCAGGAGTTTTTCAATTCGAACCTCAATGTTTAAAAATTGGCAATGTACCTCCTAATGTTTCAAAAATTTTCAATTCAGTACCACCATTACTAATTTCCATCTAATTTGACAAAAATCATCCCACTTACATTTCACGTGAGTTTTAATACTCTCTATTCTAATTTTATCCTCATTAAAACTTATGAAATTACGTAATTACTTTCATTAAGTAATTTCATAAATTTTAATAAGGATAAAATTAGAATAGAGAACATCAAAATCTCACGTGAAATGTATGTGAAATAATGTCTAATTAAACAAAAATTAGTAACAAAGAGTCTGAATTGAAAATTTTTAAAACATTAAAGAAACACATTGCCAATTTTTAAATATTAAGGTTCGAATTAAAAAAAGTTCTAAAACTTCATAGAAGTAAAGTGAATTTAACCCTTACTAATATTTGTCCTGATAAGAGGAAAAAAAAAATCATTAACAAAAGCCACACATTTCTTTTGGCAGAGGGGATCGATAATGCCAGGATCATCATTGAATCAATCAAATGGCCCAGCCATTATGGATCAATCATTGGCGGCGTCTTTTGAACGTGTAATCTCTTGTGCCATGTTTGGTAAAATATTTTATATATTAGTTGGGCCAGAACATAACTTGACAACTTGCCCCAAAATAGTACCATTTACACAGTTGGAACTTGTGTTTACCGAGGTCCAGAGAGCTCCATGGCTTCAATTATAAATGAAGATTCCTCATGAACATCACTGTAAATTCTGGAAAAACTACAAGCCCTTGCCTCACAAGGGTTGCTTCCGCCTTGCGAATCCTCCGTGCGTCCCAACTGCTCGACAAGACCTTCCAAGACCTTCATAACTTCCGACATCTTTGGCCGGAGATTGGGATGTGACTTGGTACACTGCAGAACCAGCTCTACCACTTTCTGCAGCTGTAATGCATCATAGCAGTCCCTAAGATCCCTATCTACCAGTGCCTCCAGCCTCTTCTCCTCATATAAGGTTCTAACCTGCATTTGTTCAATAAAAATTCAGTGGATTTAGTGAAAACTAAAACTATAACCATGGTATTTCCCTCATGGCATTCAAAGTTTTACAGCATCATCATGGACTTCCTTCAATCTTTAACCATATGATCACCAAAGAGAAACTAGTTTACAAGATTCCACAAAGACTATGGCAACAGATGGAAGACTACTTACCAAATCAAGAATCATTCCCTTCTGAACCTGACAATTTCCAGCATCTAATGCCTTTTGCCCTGTTATGAGTTCCAAAAGTAGTATGCCAAATCCAAAAACATCGGTCTTTTCTGAAGATTGTCCAGTTGAAAGATACTCTGGTGCAATGTGTCCTACAGTGCCACGCACTGCAGTAGTGACATGTGAATCTCTCCGATCTAACAGCTTAGCAAGACCGAAATCCCCGACTACAGCTTCAAAACTTTCGTCAAGCAAAATGTTTGCAGCTTTTACGTCCCTGTGAATAATTGTCGGGTTGCACTGTTCGTGTAAGTACAGAAGCCCACGGGCAGCCCCAACAGCAATCCGCATTCGTCTGTTCCAATCCAAAGTGGGCTTCTCTCGACAAGTGTCTGCGATGAAGCAAGCAATTTCAGAATCAGCAAAGGAACAAGAGAAAAGCTGCAGTAGGGTCTAGATTTAATTGAAATAAAAAGGAAAAGATGAATAAGATTTCAAATCTAGGGAACTAAAGATCAAACCACGAATAGAATTTTGTTAAATGACCAATTATTGAACTGTGCAAGTTTAAAATAGGTGACGCAACCACAAAACTTACGGTTGTCAAATTGAAATGAAACTAAAAAGATATCTACTATGTATTCCTAGTTAAAGACTCCAAATTAGTATCTATACTAAATATCATGATCATTTTCTGACATAATTGGCAAGGGAGAAAAAAAGATTCTCATTCCTTGAAAAAGTATAGCAACGTAAGTGTGGTTGAGATTTCCTAGCCCTCAAACAATAAAATGTCGCGGTTGAGATTTACCAGTTTGAACAAGTAAAGTCCTTTGGAATACAGTGCGAGAGAGAGAGAGAGAGAGAGAGAGGAGCACAGACAAGCCACATCAAAACAAACCTCTCAATCTGTCAGCAACACTCCCATTTGGCATATAAGGATAAACAAGCAACCTTTCGTCTTGTGTCATACAAAATCCATACAAACGTAAGAGATTTCGATGCAATGCCAAGCCAATCATTTCAACTTCAGTTTGAAACTGCACTTCTCCTGTGTAATTTGGATCTTTCAGCCTCTTAACAGCCACCATCGTCCTATTTGGAAGACATCCTTTATAAACCACTCCAAATCCACCTTGCCCTAGGATGTTTTTGGGACTAAAATTCCCAGTGGCATTTTGCAATTCACGAAATGAAAACCTCTTGAGATGACTAATATCAAATTCATAATCTTGCTGCACTGGAAAAGCAAATATATGAGCGCATTGAATCTTCCCAAATTCTTACAATCCCTATCATGATAGAGATGCTGTAGTTTAGGAAGTACCGTAAGATGTAAAGAGAAGCCTAGATCTGTACCAATGCACCCAACAAACAAGCAGCATCACAGAAACGAAAAATGTGCAACTGATGCCTATGGCAACAGAAAGCACCCATTGATGATGACGGCTGACTTTCTGAGATGAACCTGTATCTGTAATTAAATGATCATGCATATGCGTCCAGATCTATTCAAGTACTCATTTGCAAAATGTGTTTGACAGGTTGCATCAACATACCGTTTATCGGCGCTGAAACACCCATGCAAATTTGTGCTGATGTAGGAGTGCAAATCAAGTTATTCCCTGTAATACTGCAATGAAAACTGTCAAACATGCAAATCTGGAAGCATTGCAAAACTCTTTCTTTTCTTTTTTTCTTTTGTTTGACGTGTTGACAAAAAATGAAGAAAGCATCCGGCAAATGTAATGATGCTGGAAATAAATTATCAACTACTGAACATAACATTGCTATGAACGTATGACTTTTCCTTTTCTAGATGAGGAAATTTTACATATTAAAATATGATGTACGGAATCACATTCACAAAGAGCAACTAACTAATGTCTGGAAATCAAATAGGCTTTATTGTTATAAAACAATATATCTTTTCACTAAAGACCTCACCTGTAGCCCTTTGCTAGTATTTTTGGAGTGGGGCCGCTAAAATTATTGAATGATAAATCCCTGTGCAATGCAGTATAACGTAATTAAAATCACTTTAAACAATTTAAGAGAAATTACAGTTGAAAAATCTGATGGAACACATACAAGAACGAAAGACCTGTGAGATCAGCGACTGGTTTAGGAATCTGCCCCGATAATTTGTTTCTACTGAGCTGCCTGAAAAAAACTTGCATGGAAAAGGTTTAGAGAACATATAGTTAAGAGTAAACAAATTGTTAAAAACCAATAGGAAAATTAGTGCCCAATTTATCTGTCAAGCCATACTCACAAGTAACTTAGATGAGTTAGAAACCCCAAAGAACGAGGAATTTCTCCAACGAACTGGTTACCCGAGAGGTCAAGAGTTTGAAGCTCTAAAAGCTTCCCAATGTCAGGAGGGATAGGACCAGATAACTGATTGTTCTTCAACAACCTGCAGCAAGAATAGAACATACAATTGGTGAACGCAACGTTTATTCATCATTTTGGCAGGTATGCAACAAAAGACTTATAGCACATCTCATGACTTATATCCCAAATTAGATCATTTTGTCAACCTAGATAGAAAAGAAAAATTGGTTATCATAACCTAGGAACGGATTTTGAACATGCATATCTGTACACAAGACCTACTACAGTTCTTCCTACAAAAACTAGGTATCAACACCATAAAGTATCTCATCACATATATAACGGCACCACAATTCACAATCTAAAATATGATCCAACATTGTCATGAATCATGCATTGCTAGACATTATCTTCTATATATTTAACTCACAAATGTAAAAAGAAGAGAAAAAAAAATCTAAAAGTAAGTTTATGATTAATATTGAAACCAATTATTGAAGCTCCCAAATTAGCCACATGGAAAAATATTAAGCCAACAACACAAGCAAAAATTAATTATTTAGTAAACTAAAACCAAATAGGCAATAGAAATAGATAATTGAAGTTGGGATGAAGTCAAGCAAAAATGGTGAGAGAAGTCTCACATTGTGTTAAGGTGACTCAAATTTGAAATACTTGGCGAAAGCATTCCTGATAACCCCATACTGGCCATTTCACTACCAACATCAATGGGAAACAAGTAACATTAGATGCACATTTCAGATTTAAACAGCATTAAAATGAACAAAAATTAAAACCCCAGAAAAATAAAGACAAAAGCAATAAGCCTTTAAATTTTCTTCCATATCTATCTTTATTTACTAGAAAAGCCAAAAATTAAAACCCCAGAAAAATAAAGACAAAAGCAATAAGCCTTTAAATTTTCTTCCATATCTATCTTTATTTACTAGAAAAGCCAAAGAAAAAGAAAGTAGACATAATTTTTTCAATCCTCAATTCTCAAATGTCACCGCAAGTATAAGGTTTATGTTCTTGGTAAATTACCGCTAAACCCAAATTTAACCTTAAAGAGACTAAAAATGGTAAATTTAATCATTTAATTAATATTTTAATCACATATGCCCAATTAGTATTAGCCGCCTCGGATTCCCATTGAAGCCCTAGTGGAGCTGGATTAGGCTATGGCTCAGTTAGACTTTAGCGAGCGCCTGAGGTTCCCACCATCTAGCCCCTCCTGTGCAGCTCCCAGTGGGTAAGTGCTCCTATAGTCACGCTCATTTAAGATAGCTACAATTGGTCTCCCCAGCCTACCCTTATATATATATATATATATATATATATATATATATATATATTAACACTCTCCTTATAACTCCTCACTTAATAAGTAAAATCTGAAATAAAAATAAACTGTAATCACTCGAACTTATGGCTGTTCTCCTTCACTTATGAATTCAAGCTCCGCTTGAGAATATTTATATGAAATGACAAATGAGAGTACACTGTAATGGGTCGAACTTATGACCTTAATAACCTCTGCTCTAATTCTACCTTAAATCCCCACTTATCTCAAAAGTAAAGTTAAGCTGATAAAAAATAGTTAATTTAATGTTTAATTAATATTTCAACACTCATCAACAAATTTTCCTCATCTAAAATTTTCCCAGCGACCAAACAGGAGTAATAATGTGATGACAAAATGGGAGACACTCACAGGGAAACAACGAAACCTTCGGCAGAGCAAGCGACCATGTTCCACGTGCAAGGATCAACGGAATTAATATCCCACCCATTCATCACGTGCAACTCGTCATTCATCTTGTTCTTCACTGCCATCAGAGCAGCCACTGCTTCATCCAAAAATGACAGACTCAGTACAAAGGAAAAAAAAAAGAACAAAAAAAAAAAAAAAATAGAGAAAGAAGAAGAAAAGGGAAGACGTGCCCACGTGGGACATACCCTCATAGTTAACACCCTTGGGAGAAAGAAGACTGTCAGATGCATCAGCAACCATTGGCATCCAAAAGAAGAGGTAAAAGAAGAACAACCCAAAACCCCGCTTTACACCTTCCATGGAAAAGCAAGAAGTTAAGAACAGGACAAGCTTTGGAAACCTTTAATGGGAGTTTTCAGACTGACAGTGTTCTACTGTTAGAGATAAGATAAAACCCAAAAGTCCACACTCCCTATTGAATCTTTCTTGCCTTGGGATGCTAAAAATAGTTTTTTTCTTGAAAAAAGAAAAACAAATATTAAGAGGAGGAGGGAAATGAAAATGAAAAGAGGGTTTTGAGCAGCTCCAGATTTGGGAAGTTGACAGGGGCTGTCGGCTGGTTTTTCGGTCTGACAGACTAGGGATTGTGTGTAGTGGGTTATATGATGTTTTTTTATTCCAGATGTGTGTTAGATAGATAGAGCCGTTGGATTTTTATGATTTGACTGGAATGGGTGATTAACGGTAAGGATACGAGTAGGGTGCGTCCGGGTGTAGGTGGTTTCGGGTCCGATTGGAGTTGGGCAATGGGTCTACGTTGGGAGTTGTCGCTATTGGCGCGAAGATTTATGTTGCCGCCTGCCGGTGTTTCGGACTTTTGAGGGCAAGTATACTATTTCAAGAACGACATCGTTTTGCTTTGATATTTGCTTTTGAATTTTTTTGGTTCAAGTAAAAAATGCAAAATCAATTTAAGATGCAAATAGATCTCAATGACTAAAGACTCCATGTGATAAGCAAAAAATACAAATATGTCCTTTAAATTTGATAAAATTTAGGAAAAAATTTCACTTTGGCACCTTAAACTTCCACCCGATTTTACAAACTCCTCTTGAACTTCCAAATCTCTCACTTTAGATCCATGAACTTTGAATTTCTTTCAATGTAGACCCCTTCGTTAGATTTTAAATATTACATGACATTTATACTCCTGACTTTTGTATAAAATTTCAACCTCAAAAACGAATTTTTATTTTAAACAAAAAAAACAAAAATTATGAATATTTTGGTTAGGGGTCCGAAGTGAGAGATCTAGAAGTTCAGGGGAGTTTGTAAAATTGGGTAGAAGTTCAGGGCACCAAAGTAAAGTTTTCCCTAAAATTTATTAATGTGTCATGTGAGCTTTAATAATATTGTGATATATAAGTCTTTATAATAAAAATAGAGTTTGCGTCAAGAGGCGCTAAGATTGGATACAAGCGCAAACACAAAGAAGTAGTACTAATTTTAAAAGTCGGGTAAAGATTAACACAATCTAGTTCGCCTATGTAATATGAATTAGTTGTAGTAATGACACGTTCAACAATAATAGTAGTGACATGTTTCGTAATAGTAAGTAATAACGATAACATAGTTAGCGGTAACAGTCATGACACATTCAACAGTAATAATAATGACGCATTCAATAATAATGATAATAATGACAAGTTTAGCAATAGTAGTAGTAATAATAATAGCCAGTTCAATAGTAATAATAATGACAGAATAATAACAATTTTATTAGTAACGATAATGACAATTTTATCATTAGGAATAATGATAACTATATTAATAGTAATATCAATCACTACAAATGACAATGGTAGTGTTGAGTTGTTAACAATAAGAGAATAGTTACAAAATTAATCTAAATAATCACATAAAATTAAAAAAAACAAAAAACAAGAAAACAAAAATAGAGTACTAAGTTTGGTAATGATCTGCCTGTTGTGATTTTGTGTTATGGTTAGCATGTAATGTTAGGTTGTATTATCCTACGTTGTTGTTCCTGTTGAGGCTTGGGTTGATTCTCTTAGAGTATTCTTAGCAAACTCCCTATAAGGGAGTCTGTTCTCTAAGTTTAGAAAATATGTCCAAAAAAATAGCAAAAAAAATTCCACAACAGACTTTCTAAATGAACCCTAAACATTATGACTGTTACAGTGGAACCCAATGTTTTGGGTTTCACTATTGCAATCCTTATGATTATTAAAATAAAATAAAAAATGATTATCTCTCTTTTCTCATTTCCTGTTTTACAATTATCTCTCATCTCTCCTCTCATATATATAATATAATTAAAAAAAAAAAAACAAATATTTTAATGATATAGAGAATGAAAAATGGAAGCTTTTGGGGTGTATTTTAACATAGGGAAGTAAAAAGTAGTTTAGATCCTTAAATATAGGAAAAATGACGAGAAAGCTGCTAGGAATGCTCTTATATAAGATAGTAACTTGTATTCTTGTTGTAGAGTAGGTGAAAAATAAGACTTTTTCTTAAAAATGAAAGCTTGTTTGGGTTTTTCACGTGTGGTTAAATAAGTTGAATGGTTAACTGCTTGTTGTTCAACTTGCTACATACCACCTTCGTGTTAGATTTCATATGAGTCATATGACCCATTTATTGTACTAAGGTACACAATGTATGGTCATGGTCTATTGACAGAGTTGTTGGACCACATCCATGCCTTCCGAATCACAACTTCCCTCCCTTCTCCCATCATACAACCCATTTGCTTGATTCATAGTTGAAAAAATATCAACTGAATGCTTAAATAAGTAATGGGCGAGTAGATATTATTGCAACAAATCTGTCTTGATACAAGCCATGTGAATCTTTGTATGTTGTCACATTTGCAGGTGCACTGATGTTGCTATGACTTCTTCAAGGAAGAAGATGACTTTGATGTAGGAGTGTTCGACGGTAACAAAAGGGCTTTCAACGGAGGCTTCAACAGGAGAGTATTCAGCAGTAATGAAAACGCTTCCAACAATATTGACATGGAATGAAAAAAAAAAAAAAGTCTTAAAATTAGGGGTGTCAATGCGGGCGGTTTTCTAACCGCCCGCTAACCGCTTAACTACTTAACCATCTTAACAGTTATAATCGCCTAGCGGTTAGTGGTTATTGAGTTTACTAACCGTAACTGCCTTTTATATAATATATTTTTATAATTATAATTATAATAATATTTATACATATAACATAATCAATTGATCATTAAATCACAAATTTTTATGTGATTATATCACATAATCAATTGATCATTAAATCATTTGATTATATAATAACAAATTATACATATTTAATATGACATAACTCATAAGTCATAAGTATGCAAGCTCATACTAATACAACAATTAAGTATCTAAAGACTTGGTTTCAATGTATATTATAAACTTATAAGTCCATATATATTATAAATTATAATTATACATTATACATATATGCAATAATGCAATTATGTATATTGAATAATATAAATGCATAAGATCAATACTTAATCATATGATTCAATGACAATTCAAATACTTTATTCAAGTTAATCATATTATTAATATACAATGATAATGTGATTTGTATAATATCAAATGAAGTAATTGACATTAAATTCAACGTGTTACTTATAACCACAATTAAAATATTAATGTATTTTTTTGAACAATGTTTTGACCATTTTTTGAAAAAAAAAAAAAAAAATTGAATCATTTGTTGAAAATTTTTTTTAACCTTTTTTTGAATTTTTTTTTTACCATTTTTTGAATAAATTTGTTGACAATTTTTTAAAAACTGAACGTGCGTTTTTTTTTTTTTAACAATGACAAATTTTTGAACAATGAGAATTTTTTTAACCATTTGTTTACACTTAAAGCATTTTTTTTAAAAAAATTAATTGAAGGCAAAAAAACAAAATCAATTCATATAAATTAGAATACAATAAGTTTAATGCAAAAAACAAATGAGGTAAAAATGCTACAGTGATAAAAATAAAAAAATAAAAAAAAATAAAAAAAAAAAAAAAAACTCAAAATTGAAAATTGGTTATATGTTTATCTTGAGAAAGCCCAAAAAAAGCTCAAAACGCTCAATTTTTAAAAAGCAGTTATAGTGGGCGGTTATATGTTTTATTAACCACTAGGTGGTTACGGTTGCGGTTAGTGAAATTTAATAACCGTTAAGGCTGTTTGACACCGCTACTTACAATGAGCTGTTGTGGACTCGTTGGACATTCAGTTTGTGTATGCCGGAACAGGATCCTCTCAATTTCATTTGCACTGAAGAGTATCGAGTTAGTTGTATCATATAAATGTTTTTGTCTTTTCACTTTTTGAGTGGACAAAAATACTCATATAATATAACTAACTGGATATTATCTATTTAAACTAGAGAAGATCCTAATTTGTGTGTGCTGACCATGTAAGCTTCTCCTTATTTAAGCCTTAACGAGTCATTTATCATACAATGTTGGCCCATTATTGTTTGGTTGTTGAGTGTTTAGGCCTTTAAAAGTCGTTGGACTAACTATGTAGAATATGAATCATAGGTTAAAACCTGAATTTGACCTGCATTCTCTTGTGGGCCATGAGCCCAATAAAATATGATATGTGTTTTTAGTCCAATAAAAATAATTGTTGATGGATATCTCTTTTTTAATGCAACTTTAGCCCAAAATTATTATTAGCTTGAGTTGGCCTCTGGCCCTTTGAGATCATGCTTGAGAGCTAAAAAACTAGCCCTCTATTTCAGCCTACGCGCCCATGTTCTCATAGTTTTTGAGCCAATCATTCACTTCCCTTTCGGGGGGGCAACGCTAACGGTTTTTGAAATGACTTGGGTTGAAACATCTTCACCTATGTGGCTTCCCTTTTCTTTAAGCCTCTAAAGAATGTAACTAAAACGATGATCGGACCATCCCTTAAAGTGATTGGTCACCTCTTTAAGAGTGGTCGACCACTGTTTAACTCTTTGAAAGGGTGGTTAGTCAACCTAGGGGTGGGCACGGGTCAGGGCAGGGCAGGTATCGGCCTTTTTCCCACCCGCCCCGCACCCTGCGGGTTTTGGATTTTTCAACCCGTCACCCGAGCAAAATTAACAATATCCGCGCGGGTTCGGGTTGTGCAGGGCGGGGTGGATCGATGCGGGTTGTGCAGGTTAGGTTCTTCTCTTCCATTTTCGTCTCTTCTGTAGGTTTCTTGTCCTCCATTTTCAAACAAACCCTACATTAGTATACCAAGAAACAAACAAACACAACCCAACATCATACCTATAAACAATGAAATAGAAAACCAAATAATGATTAGATCTTAATGATAAAAGATATCTCTTGGTTCCCATTCATGAAAGAGGTCTAGAGAGAGAGAGAGAAAAACCTGGATCGTGGTCTGTGGAGTAGAGGTGGGAGCGGCGCAACAGCCCGTGATTTGAGGTGGAGCGGCGGCGCAGACAAGACTAGAGATAGAGAAACAACATACTAGATAAAGCGAGCAAGAGCGACACAGAGAGAGACAGAGAGAGAGCAAGAGACAGAGAGAAAGAGAGGGAGAGACGGCGGCTGAAAGTTAGAGACATAATAGAGAGAGATAGAGTTAGGAACTTAGGATTAGGGTTTTTTTAGTTTTATACTTGGGCGGGTAGGATCGGGGTGGGGCGGGTACCTGCAGGAAATAAATCTCTATACTCGCAATCTGCCCCGCCCTGCACGGGTTGGAGAGATCCTACCTGAACCCGCAAAAATATACATAAAACCCGCTCGGGGCGAGGCGGGTTGGGCGGGTTTTTGCCCACCCCTAAGTCAACCCAAGAGGGTAGTTTGGGTGATCATACCACCACCCCAACTCCCACAAGGGTGGTCGACTACCCCATAGGAGTGAGGGAGTAGACAGCCATCCCCTAAACTCTCGGGTGTAGTTGCACACACTGTGCCCCCAATGAGTAGTCTGACATCTTTTTAATTACTTTATTTATTTGTATTTTTTAAGGCTCGTGTGGTTCAATTCAGACCATTTATTTTCAAAGAGCAACCTAGATCATTGAAATTGTAGGAGTCATAGTTAAAAAAACTCTTTGCTCGATTTCTAGCTTCCTTTCTTAATAGATGCTTGATGGGATCTTCGAGCACTAGCAACAGACTCCCTAGAACTCATTTCATTCCCTATGTTTAGGGAAAATCTGTTAAAAACCACAAAAAAGCATCCACATAGACTTTCTTAAATATAACCTACACCATTAGGTTTTTACCGTGTTTCCCAATACATTGGGAAACGCTTTAACAACCCAATAGATTATTATATTCATAAAAATAAAAACATCTGTATTCTCTCTCCTCACGTCTCTCTCTCTCCTCTCTTTCTCTATCTCTCTCTCGCACCACACCAAAACGAGCAGCAAAATCACCACCACAAACTGCAAAAATGATTTATAAAAATTAGCCATCAACACAATCTTTGTTGCTGTTTAGTAGGTAAGAAAACGAGAGACAAAAAAAAGGTCTTCTCAAGATCAGATAAAAGAATGAGGGGAAGAAATCGGAGACAAAAATGAGAGATGAATGGTTGTAGACGAATGAAATCGCAAACAGGCAAAATCACAAACGAAAACGAAATCGTAGACGGACAAAATCGGAGAAAATGACAAAATCAAAGGAGAAAAAATCCAGTTATGAATCAAAGAAGAAAAACAGATGAAATCTAAAACAGTACTCATCTAGAGAATGGTTAAGGGAAAATAGTAGTTTGGATCCTTAAACTTGGGAAAAAAAATATTGGAGAGTTGCTGCTAATGCTCTTAGGAGGTCTGACAATATTTGTGACAGTTGATCATTCCTGTCTTGTTGGGCTCTCTGCAATTTGTAATGGACTATGGTGAGACCCAATTTGTTGTATTCTTTTGAGTTTGACTCTTAATAAATTTCTTATTCATTGGAAAAAAAAAATAAAAAAAATAAAAGTTAAATTAGCGGTTGCTATGGTATGGCATTCAAAAAGAAGAGAAAAATGCAACCGTCTATAACTTTTTACATTTTATCTGAGCAGATAACGGAGTCATTGATGAGAAAAGTTGGTCCTGCCGAATATTATTCCACAGGAATAAGCCAATAGAAGCACATGGGATGCTGTCCTAAAGGAAGAAAAATATAAACGTAAACGTTCAACTGTTCTTGGATTTAGCTAAGTAAGATGGAGAAAGTGGGGGTGCTATAACAAGCTCAGTAGGCCCTAATGTTTTGGTTGCTTTGTGATTGGGAAAGACACAAATAATGTTTAGATCTGAACCGTTAAAAAAACTACAAAAGACGTGTTTGTAGATTTTTTTTACGGCACCTAAGCTAAATTCGTAGCGTGTACTAAACACAGAACAATAGCATTTTAATTCGCACAAATAGTTGGTAACAAATTTGTCTGCAAATACAAGTCAATCACCAAAGAAGTAAAAGGAAAACAACATGCACGTAAATCATACCCAACAAGCAACAAGATCGCCCCCCCTTTTTGTTCAGCCATTCTATTTGGGGCTTTCTTCCTAGCTATAAATACACTTTCCCCTAGCTTTTCCTCTGCTAGCAGCTTTCTGATCAGTACATCTCCAGCTATCTTAACTATCAAACATGTACAAAAACAAAAAGGTGTCTTAAGAAAGGAGGCTTGTAAAGAGAGAGTTTCAGGAGGGATAGGGAGGAAACCGTATTAAGGAACTCATCAAGCAACCGCAGCTATCCAGCCACTTGAGTCTCTATGCATCTGGGTGAAGCAACAGCAAGAAGTGATACTGCTCAGGCTGCAAGGCATCGGGATTCTAACACAAAGATAGTAACTCCTTGTGTCACACATCAACTGGAAGACAAACATTCCCACATAACTTTCCACACTTAAGTGCCTGCTGGATGCAAGAAATTTAAACCCATTTGGCGTTTCACGTGCTCTGGAATCAACCTATTAACAAGCTCTGGTGAAGCCCCTGACATCTGTAACCACCACAGGAAAATCTCGAGTAAACAATCGGGTTACAAATGGAACATATCAAACTGAATAGTTGCAGAACATTCACCCAATCACCCAACACAGGCACATTTAAGCTATTTTTGCAACCATTTATAAATGATGTCTACAACATGTAGAAACCTTCTTAAGGGGAATAAAGAATCATGAACAATAAGACAGACTTGCTTGCAACTGGGTCGGTTGATAATAACTACCAACCAACACTTCCTCTCCAAACATCCCCAGCACTCTCATTCCCCACACAGAATGAATAGGGATGGCTAGCATTACAGAAATCATGAGTGGCTAACAACCTAAAAAATAGTGCCATATCCATGCATTAACAGGCACTTACAAGGAATGGATTTCTCCCAAGATTTTGACACATAAAAGTAAACAAATATTAACTATTGGTATCTCAGTATTTCACAATTAAAAAATGCATACTGAAGTATAATTTTGATTCCAATCACTAATGGCTAAGCATATACAGTACAAATAAGTAATGTTAGAAGACTTACTTCCTGTTTAAAATTAAAAAGGGGTGGCAATGGGCGACCATTTGGTAGGCGAGCATTGGGTTCTCGGAGTTCATCAAAGAAAGGGTGAGCACACGCTTCTAGCTGTGATAACAAAACAAACTCCCAGTCAAAAAGGAAAGCAATCAGACGCACACAATCATCTATATAAAAGAAAATACCCATATAAACATATCCATACATTTACATAAAAATAAATAAATAAATAAAACACAAAAGTAAAACTCTTGACACCAAATAATCCATTGGCATTGACCAAGACTAACATCTCATGAGTATTGGCTACACCAAAAGCTAGATGTAGTCATATATCCATATAAAAATAATAGCAGACATGAACTCACCGCTGTACAGCGAAGACTAGGTGAGTATTGCAGCAGTCTCGAAGCCAGATCAATTGCTTCTGGAGGCATCCTTTTATGGAAAACCTAAATCAAGAAACTTAAAAGTGAGATAGTATATACTCAAAAGTTTGTTAGAGGACCAACAATGGTATTAGAATAATCAAGTTAATGTTTGCATCATTAAGTCAGATGAAATTACATCGGAAGGGTGCATATCACACAAGAATGGACATATGCTCACTAAAAAAGTCTTAACATGCAACAGATGATGCCTCTCCTTATGAACTTAATTTTGTGACAATTCAATTAATTTAAAAGGAAATAAAGTGTAGACCTTGTGCCAAGGATGTGCTTTTATCTGTGGAAACCTAAAATCGGTATAATTTGGATTCATACAACGAATTTCTTCACGAGTTGGTGTACCAAGAACCTGTATGATAAAACATAAGACGTTGACACATAGTCACAAGAATTGCATGCATTCAAGCATCCAAGACCAAATCAAACCTTGATAATTTCTACAAGCTGGTCCACCGCATTTTCTCCAGGAAACAATGGCTACAAAAATTATAAAAAAACAAAATTAGATCAGATAAAACATACTCACAGTGGAGAAAAACTTTCCTTGCAGAGACTGCTGGAAAGTCAAATTTGTTAAAAATGCTAACCTGCCCTAGAAGAAGCTCCGCTAGGACACAACCAGCTGACCAGATATCAATTGATGTTGTATATTCTGTGGCACCAAATATAAGTTCGGGAGCCCGATAGAATCGCGAGCATATGTATGATATGTTTGCTTCACCTTTGATCTGACCAAAATTAAATTTATGGTGAATGGCAGAGAATATATATTAGAAAACAGATGAAAGAAAAGTATCATATTTGCTAACATAGAATCATAAACAGTCACAAATAAATGTGTCTTCCAAATCAAAACAGCCAGAAGTTAGCTAAGCAGGAAGCTTAAAGGCACAAATCCACTTGAACCAGAGGAAACTTACGAAAAAATTTAAGAATAAGAGGTCAACATACCAGCACTTTTGCACTTCCGAAATCACAAAGCTTAACCTGATGAGTGAGAGGATCAACCTGTAGAGAGTTGAGAATAGTTAGTAAAAAAAGTCACAACATTGCATTTTTTATTCTTCTTAATGAGTCAAAGTTACAACATTTTATCCTTTTTTTTTTCTTTTAACAAGTAACATCAAACTTTTATTTTCAGTTTACAACCAGGGAAGAGCATACCAAAAGATTTTGAGGCTTCAAATCCCTATGGCAAACTCCAGGAACAGTATGTATGTAAGCCAGCCCCCTAAAGATCTGGAAGGCGTTTCCCAGTTAATATCAGAAAAGAATATGTGATTAGCCAACAACATAAGAAAGCATCATGTATACCTGGTACATGTAAAGTTTCACGTAGATGAGTGGCATTCTCTGATTTGCATTGCTGTAATGCTTCAAGACCCGATACATGGTCTCAGGTACATATTCCATAACTAGGTTGAGAAAAAGTTCATTTTTACTAGTCGTGGAAAAGAAGCAATGCTTCAAAGAGATCACATTTGGATGATCCATCACACGCATGAGCTGCAGTTCACGATTCTTATATCTTCTGTCCTGCAAAACCTTCTTTATAGCTACGGTCTCACCAGTTTCCAAGCATTTTGCCTAAGAAAAAGAAAAATATCAGGATAATGACATGATAGATAGAAAGGAATCAAGATGGGTAGAAATGCAACGATTACAATGGCATACCTGAAAAACAATTCCAAATGATCCCGTCCCCACAACCCGTTCTGCCATGTAACTGATGGTCTGCAAGGACAATTACACCAAAAAGGCATTAATTTCACATGTAGGTGAATCTGGTCAATACAAAGCCATCTAAATCTCCAAAATTGTTCAAAATTCATTAAAAGCACAAACTTTAAAGGGGAAATGAAAGGAGTGCAACACATAGAGATGCTTTCTAGAACGCTTACCTGCTTCGGTTCTCCATTTTTTCCTCCAATCGTCGTGGAAATGATGTGACCCGTTGGATCATTTCCATCAACAACAGGCCCAGAAATTTCCTGCGAAATATACCACATCAAGTCTTGAAAGATTAAAGGAACGAAACTTTCAAACGGGTCTAAACAATATTTTCTAGTGATTTACTTTCCAGCAAGCACTGGGAAACTGTGTATAGTTGAATTCACAAATTAGCAGGTACCATGGCCAACACCATGATAGAATCTCCCTTATCACACCAGCCAAAGGAACTCACATGAGTACGATATTTTTCAGAGCATATTACTAGCTTAGACTACTAGAAATGAAGTCCTCAAAAATACCATGAGAAGAGCAGGTAAGGGAACAAAAAAAAAAAGCTCAGGAAACAGGTAGCGAAGCCAAAATGCTTCAAAGCACGAAGATTTTGCATAATAATAGAAGGAGATCGAACCCGTTAACCCCATGAAACAATCTTAACAAAAAGCAAGGGCAACCCACTAAGTAAACTAAGAAAAATGCTAGAAAATCTAGTAAGAAACCGAGGCATGAAGGAAGCAAGCTTGATCTGACGGAAAACCGTAATTGAACCTCTAAATCAAACCCAGATTGTTCAGAGAACCCAATGTTTATCAAACCCAAACTAATACAACCGCTACCAACTGTGATCCAAAGGAAAATTTACCTAAATCGGCACGATTAAGCTCCAAAAACAGGATAATTAAGTAAAAGCCAAAAACTTCTTAACGCTAGAGATCAGAGAGCCGTGCAAAAACCTAGAACCAGACCCTTCTCAGAAACTAGAAGCATAAGAGAGAAGATCTGGTCATCCAAAACCCCAGCATCGATCTCAGATCAACAAAAGAAAAATCAAATCAAGCAAAGATCTCTCCCCAGAATCTCCCTACAGCTCACCGATCAAGACCAGCCGCAATCAAAAGAAAAAAAGAAAAAGAAAAAAAGAAAAGGAAACAAATGAAAAAAGAAAACCCAGAACCTGGATCCCACATTTCCCACTCGAACGCTGCTACCAACAACTACCCGGATTTTCCTTCGTTTTTCTCAGCAACCAAACGATGAGGAGAGAAAATGTGAAAGGTGGTGGTGAGTACCTTATCGTCAGCCATGGTGGGGCGGTGGATGGGGAATCTTGTGGTAGAATCAGTGGGTGACGACGATGATGCTGATGAAGAAGAAGATCATGGTGCGGAGGCAGCGAGAGACAACAACAAGCCCATGTGATTCCCACCTGCTTTTTTCTCCACTTTCGCTCTCTAAACTTTCCGTCCTCTTGGCTCTCTCTCTCTCTCTCTCTTTGATGCTGGGGAAAGGCCCCCACTCTTTGTGGAATTTACGAGATTGGACTTTGAATTTTGGACTCTTTGCCGACGGCCACATGATTGGACTTTGAATTTCGGTCCTTTTTCCCTGTAAAGATGAAAAAATAGAACACAAAGCAAAACATTATTTCCCCAGGAATAAAAAGTTATGTATTATATATATATATATAATATTGAACCAAAACTGAAATTGCTATGTTTTGGCAATTTAAGGAACATTGTGTTCATATGTACATATTGAAACAAAACTGAAATAAAATCAATATGTTTGACTTTTCTAATTTTTTTTTTTTTTTTTAAACATATCCACAAAGGGGAGAGAAATGGGAGAGGGATTTGATTTAGCAATTTCCCTTTTATAAGCTGTGGTTTTTCCCCGATTGACTTTCTAACCTTAATTCAGAACTCATTTTCAAATTTGCTTTCTGCGGTGAAATTTGTGTAGGGATGCAAGGTACTCTTATTGTCCAATTGAATTTTTTTTTTTTAACCTAACATGTTTTCTCAATATATTAAAAAAATATATGTAATTTTCACACGTGGAAGAAATTTATATATATAGAGAATTGCCATTTATAATCTTCATGTTATTTACCCTTACAAATCCAATAAGAGCACTCACAATGGGGTAACCAAATTTTTATGTAAAATGTAGGGGTGATTATGCGATTAGTGGCTAAAACCGCTAACTGCAACCACTTAAGTGGTTAGTACATTTTACGAACCACTTTTGCTAACTAGTAGGTTAGTGGTTAACTGCATCCGCTAACTGCCGCTTTTTAGGCTTTCTTTTTTGGCCGAATTTGAGAATTAGGTTTTTTTTGCTCACTTTAAATGTCTTTTTCCACTTTTTTTTTTTTTTTTTCTTTTGGTCCAATTTTCAATTTTGGGCTTATTTTACTTATTTTGGCCTTTTATATGCCTTTTTGGCATAAAAATATGCACTATTTAACAAGCATATAAGTTACACTCCTATATTATATATAATTATATATAATAAAAATATTATATATATATATAAGCGGTTAATAAAAATAGCATGAACACCTCTAACAAAATAGCTCCTCAAAACTTACTTTATTTAGTTTAACTAATGACTTTTTAAGTGCCTCCTACATTCAATTAGCTATATATTTTATTTATATTATTTTTTTACTCTTTATTGATTCTATCTTTATTTCTTTTTCTAAAATTCGTATTTCACTTTTTTTTCTTTTTTTTTTTCAATGGTAATTCATTTAGCACAATAATTTTTCAATAATTATTATTTTTCAAATAATCATTTTTGTAACTATAATATTTTTGAAAGGTTTGTATTTTATAATAATTATATTTTTCAACGATTATATTTTTCAAATGTCGTATTTGCCAACGTTAAGTATGAAAACTATATTCTCATAGTAATGTCAATCATATTTACGAAATATCTTTTTTATTAAAAATTATGAAAGAATATTATCATAATAATCCTTTGAAAAGTGGGAAAAGTTTTGAAAAAAAAGAGAAAACAAGTGAGAGAAACAATAAAAAATAAAATGGCTCATTTGAGAAGTACTGCTACGTGTAAGTTGTGTAACATTTTTTTTTTTTTTTTGCTAATCATGGTGAGAGCCAGGAGGTTTTTTACAAATCTGATTAGCCATTTTAGATAAAAGTATCATTTGACTCATCCATTGTGAGTGCTCTAACTAATTTTTTAAAAAGTTGAATGAAAGAAGAATATGAAAATGAAATTTAGACTTTCTCTTATATGTAATCCCCTTTGTACCATAATCAATTCAATTCAAAGCAATGAAATTGAAAGTTAATATAAGACTAAAAAGATTTTTTTTTTTTTTTTTTTTTGCCCTGAAGTTAGTATTACCCTAATGGATGAAGAGATGGTATTGGTATCCATCGATCCCATTGAATTCCATTTATAATTTTTACCAAAGAAAGATAGGATTAATTGAGGCTGATCAAGTAGGCATGGGTCCATTAAATGGAATTTTTGTAGTAATTGGGATTATAAATGTTGAGTTAATGGGGTAGTATGGGATCATTAGTATATATTCTATGAAATATAAGGATCCAATCATCCAAGGCTCATTTTTACTAATAATTTTTAGCTGATTTTTGTTGATTTTTTTTAACTTTTGGTTCGAATGAAAAATTAATAAATATTTGATATTTTTTTATTTAGTCATAGTCTCATATAAACTTATAAATATCAATTTTTATTGACAACATAAAAATATTAATATAAAAACAACTAAAAAATCAAGCTAAAAGTGATTTTTAATTAAAATATACACATATTGACTAACAATGATTATATATTTTCATAATATTTAAGGAGTTGCGAGAAAGAGAGAGAGACAACAAAGACGAGCTGCAGAAGAAAATAATGTGAGAGAGTAGAAGGTCTTCTAGGGTGAGATTGAGATCCAATTATCTGCTCATATTGTTTGCAATTTAGACACGCAATTGTGATAGGGTTCATGTGAAGCTCACTTGCTTAGCCAAGTGTTCGGATAATTCGAAATTTGCTTAGACACGTATGGCTAATTAGAGACCCTCTTACAATTGCTTGCCCAAGAATGTGAGAAGGCGTCGAAAAATAGTTTACGCAGATAAGAAGTAGAAATCATTTTACACCTTATGAAATATTATTTTTCTTGGTCACCTGAAAATATTTTCAATCTGATCAATATTTCACCCAAAATAAGAAAAGCACTTTCTAAAAAACATTTTACTCCCAAAAAGACAGCCTTAATCTTTATTAATCTCTTCATGAAGGATATAGGATATAATCTTAGAAACCATAAATTACTCAAAATAGGAGGAAAAACAAAATGCAAAAGGCATAAAGTTTGGTTGAGGGAAAGAGAAAGGGCCAAGCATGTGAGTCCAATAGCAGGAATTAAAAGGTGGCAAGGGAAGGATAATACTTATGGTAACCTAGGTTTGGTTTTATGAAGGCATAATTGAAAAATATAAATAAAAAAAAAATATGGAAAAGAGTGAGTCACAAAGGTCTTCCTTTTCGAAAGTAACTTTGTCCCATCTCAGTCTTGAAAGAAGATGTTGACCATAAATGGAGCTTTTTCTGTATTTTGTTATTCACATTCCACCTTTTCAACATGATAAAAGCTAAATTAGTCACCTCAACTTTATATTTCCCTTGTTGTGCACCCAACAAAAATAGTTAAAAAAATAGTGGGGGTGAAGGGTAAGGATAATGTTAAGGGGATTTTATATTCATAAACACATGAAAAACGTTAGAGATTCAAATCATTTTTAAGTCATTTTTTGAAATTGTTATTCATCAAGTCATTTTGGAGTTGTTCAACGAGATTCTTCAAGCGCCTCATTGTTTTTTTTTTTTTTTTTGCCTAAAGCCTCATGGAAGAACGCTTATCAGTTTTAAAAACTCAACATCTAGCTTAAAGTCACACGTTAAAAGCATGTGGGAGTGGCGCACCCATCGTGGGCGTCCTTCCATTTAACATCTCTCACTCGCACATAGCGAGCATAGCCCGGTTATAAATCTCTTGATCGGTATATTTATCGTCATATTCATACTGACAAATAAATTGATCACCAAGTACATATGCAGCAAAAGTATGGGAGCAGCACACCAAATATTTATCAAAAATACCAACATATCAACATCCCTAAAGTGTCTTGTTATGCTCTAAACTTATTTGATCACTTATTTCTAATCTTTCTTGAATTTAAATACTCAGAACAATGATTGACCTATGCATAATGACCATGATTTATTCACCATTACGTTGCTATCACCATGTAGCATGATAACCTGTTAATAATGAATAAACTTAGCGATAGTCGCTGCATACTTCTTTTCATGACAATCTTCTCTCTTTCCACCACAATGTGGTTTTAGTGCGGCGGCGGCACAAGCCACCGTACAATGCTAGCGGTGCCACATCATGATTTATGGGCCATAAAGCCTTGCATGTTTGTTTTATTGTAGCGGCCACAAATACCGTCGCAGCAAAAGTTGCATCATCTACATCAAAGCCGCATGCGATAGTGTGATGCTTTGAGTAGAGTAGGGGTGTCAATGTGGTTATGGTTAGTAGTTATTGGCAAAAATCGCTACTCGTAACCGCTTTAGTGGTTATTAAATTTCACTAACCGCAACCGTAACCGGTTAGCGGTTAGTAAAACATGTAACCGCCCATATAACCTCTTTTTTAAAATTGAGTGTTTTGAGCTTTTTTTGGATTTTTTTTTTGGGCTTTTTAGGCTTTCTCAAGATAAACATATAATCAATTTTCAGTTTTGGGCTTCTTTTTTTTTTTTGGATCACTGTAGAATTTTTACCTCATTTGTTTTTTGCATTTTTAGTGTCTTATCAGGCGAAATTGCTATAATAAGAAGAGCCCATATTGAAAAATCAAAAATATTTTATCCCAAATTTACATTTACTTGTACTTTTTTTAAAAAAATTCCTTAAATATAAATCATAACCTGTTAAAACTTAATATGATTAACTTTAATAAAGTATTTGAATTGTCATTGAATCATATGATTAGGTATTGATCTTATACATTTATATTATTCATATGCATATATGTATGTATGTATGTATAATTATAATTTATAACATATATAGACTTATAAGTTTATAACATATATTGGAACTAAGTCTCTAGGTACTTAATTGTTATATTAGTATGAATTGGTATACTTATGATTTATGTTATATTATATATGTATAATTTGTTATTATATAATCATATAAATTAGAATGATAATACATTAATAATTCAATTATGGTTATAAGTAACACATTGTTTAATCAAATGTCAATTACTTAATTTGATATTAGACGAATCACATTATCATTGTACATTAATAATATGATCACTTTAATAAGTATTTGAATTGTTATTGAATCATAAGATTAAATATTGATCTTATATATTTATATTATTCAATATGCATAATTGCATATATGTATAATGTATAATTATAATTTATAACATATATGGACTTATAAGTTTATAATATATATTGAAACTAAGTCTCTAGATACTTAATTGTTGTATTAGTATGAACTTGCATACTTATGACTTATGAGTTATGTCATATTATATATGTATAATTTGTTATTATATAATCAAATGATTCAATGATTAATTGATTATGTTATATCTATAAATATTATTATAATTATAATTATAAAAATATATTATATAAAAAGGCGCTTAGCGATTACGGTTAGGAAACCCAATAACCATTAACCATTAGGTGATTATAGCGGTTAAGCCGTTATAACGGTTAACGGTTAGTGAGCGGTTAGAAAACTGCTCGCATTGACACCCACATAGTAGAGGGACGTTCCACCATGAAAGGGTTGACAAAGAGTTGTATAAGGCCCATTTTGGGCCGCACTGCGCGATGAATTTTTACCTTGTTAAGGTTGTAAATGTTTGTTGGATGAGGCATTAGAGGATGCTACTTGATGTTTTTGTTTGTTCGTAAGTTTTGATGAATTAGATGGCAAGTTGGAGCACGTTTACTCATTTCTGCTTTGTTAATCTCCATTCTGACCAAGTCCCATGTTATGGCTGCAAAAACAATAACTGCGATGCTCGTATGAGTGACTTGGTAGAGGTATGTTAGAATAGTTTCTAAGTACCGAATACCTGGTCAATTTGCACCTACAAAAGGAAAAGAATATAAGTATGAGAGCTTGTCGGTAAGTTTTGGCTGAAAATAACTTTGATGCTTAACGTATGTGTTTAAGAAAAGAAGCGAGGTCATTAGTTTAAATTCACTCTCTTTTTCTTGTGTGGACATGTAACAAAAAAAAAAAAAAAACAAAACCAGAAATATGAACTAGTTAAATCATGGGTTTACCCTGGGATGGCCTAAGTTTCAGGATACCATTTCCTCTAACTCAAAAATATATTTGATATACACACAAAAAATAAAATAAAATAAAATAGGATAAAGTCCACTTAGCCCCATCAAACTACCACATTAATGATAATTTATTCCTTAAACTATATAATTTATCCCCCAAACTACCAAAACAATGATAATGTACCCCCTAATACTAGCAAAATGACTAAATTACCCATATAGAATTTTCAATAAGACAAAAATATCCTTAAATTTTTTTTTTAAAAAAAACAAAAATTTAGTATTTTTGTTCTTATTTTAGTAAGGGTAATTTCGTTATTTTTTTAAAATTAAGGATATATTATCATTGTTTTGGTAGTTAGAAAGATAAATTGTCACAATTGATAGTTTAAGGAATAGGTTGTTATTGGGGTGACGTGAACTTTACCCAATAAAATACATATTTGATAATGTAGAATTGAATATGATGCCCATTCTTTTGTTGTTGGGGGCGAATTCTCTATTATATGATGGAATCGGGTCTTTGGACCTACTAATAGGCTTATAGGCTGGTTATATTATTTTTGTGGACTGTGTGGCCATGCCGGCCCAATTCCCAAGAAGGTCTAATGTCCATGACCAGTTTATTCATACAATCTTTTTTATTTTTTTTATTCAAAAAGGGAGAGGGGGTATTCATACAATCTATGAGAAGCGGCAATTCAGGGAAAAAAAAAAAAAGTTCCAGAGTTTTCAAGCTAAAATTGCACAGAGGACAAGGAAGGACTTGTTTTTCAAGGTACATGTCAGGGCGGTTTGGTTTGTGGAATACATACCTATTGTGGAATGATTATTCTTATAAAATAATTATTTATTTATTTAATAAGGACTTATTCTTAAGAATGATTATTCCTGTGAAAATCATTAATCCATTACACAAATAAATATATTGCATTTTCCAAAATAATACCCCTATCTCTCTTTTTTTGTTTTTTGTTTTGTTTTGTTTTTTTTTTTTTCAAACTTACAAAATAAAAAATAAAAATAAATAAAAAAATTAGATGGTCGATCACCCACAAAAGAGATTGGGGTGGTGCGACCACCCCCGTGACGTTTCAGGGTGGCCTTAACCACCCATTTATATATATGAATGAGCTTTTTAGCAATTTTGATTCAATTCCACTTAAAACATGTGTTATTATCAAACTAAGAAATAAGAATAATTATTCTATTCTACTTTCATCTATTTCTAGTAATAGGCTAATAGCTATTCATTTTTCTAATGAAATACTCATTTTGCAAACCAAATGAGGCCGTAATATAAATAAAGAGTGGCTGTTGCCGCAAGGATGATTTGGCCACACCTTCAAACTGGCGATTAGGGTAGGTTAAAGCGTGGAACCACTCTTTTGGCCAAAGAGTAGTTTGTTATTTTTGTCATTGTGATTAGGTTGTTCATTTAAATTGAATCACCTAAATAAAAAGATATTATGCTTGTGTGAATTGCATCCAATCTCAATCTCCCACGTAAGACCGATAAGAGAAGCTGCTCAAAATGTAAAAAATAATAAAATGATTACAAAATATTAATCAGAAAAGACTTTTTCAAGATTAGAATCCATTTTGGTTGGTATTGTCCATGGATGCAGGCATAGAATTAGTCCACTTCAAAAGTACAAAATGCTGACCAACCTCATTAACGACTTCAAATGTGTCGTCTCTAATTAAGTCATATAGCACATGTATTGCTTCACTTCTTGGAAGAAAAAGAAAACAAAAAGAAAAAAAATGCACCTATTGCTTAGCTGCGGTCCATATTTTCCTTCATAATCTACAATTTCCTTAAAATTGTAGATTCTTAAATTATATAATTAGATTATTTTTAAGCATTGAAAAACTTGAAAAATGTTACTTATTAAAAAGGTAGCATGTAATCGAGATAATCAAAAAGAATTTTCTTTCCAAAATGCTTCTTATTCACTTTTTTAGAGACGCTTTTTTTTTTTTTTTCTTCATAAAATTAAAAGATAATTTTTTATTCAAAGCTTTTTTACAACTTACAGAGCAAAAACTTGATAAAAATATACTCAATTTTTCAAGCGTTTTGTACTTAAAAATAACTAAAATTATGTAATTTATGAATCGTTTGTTTTTAAAAATTATAAGGGATCCTAATTCGCGTAGAGATATGAGTCATGTGGATCTAATTGATGCCCATAATTCGAGTCGCTTCAGCGTAGGGGTGAAAAGGTGATTGCGGTCCTCCACTAACCGCTAGGCGGTTAACCGCCTGGTTAGCGGTTAACCGCATCCGAATAACCGCTTTTTTTGGGCGCCTTTTTTATTTTATTTTTTGCCGGTTTTGAGCTCACTTTAAACGTTTTTTTGCTCACTTTAAACAGTTTCTTTTTTCCTTTTCATGACCATTTTAGGATTAAAAATTATTATATACCAAAATCCTTGTTGGTCACCTTCTACGAATCTATACAACATATAATACAAATAAAATTACAATCATTACTTCACTTGTAGTCTTGTACACAACATACAAATAAATATTATATATATATATATATAAAGCGGTTAGCGGTTTTTAATAACTGCTTTCAAAAGTGGTTAGCGGTTCTATACTTTCACCCCTACTTCACCGTCCACACGTGTGATGCTTTTGTACTCCAAGCATTACACGTGACACAGGCCATACACAACACATTCAATGTTGTTGAAGAAAAAAATCAGCAAAAACACCCGTTCATGTCCTGCAAACTAAAGCAGGACACGTGGATAGATCCAGCTACATTAAAGAGCCATTAAGAAAATCAGAAAAAAAATACTTACGTGTTGATAGCACAGAAATTTACGCAATTGCCCCTGTTATCTAATAAAACCCAACATAAATAGGGAGAGAATGAAGAAGAGAATACTGTATATTAGTTGATATTAATCGATTTACATGATAGGGTATTTATACATAAAACTTGGGTTACATAGCCGTTGTAAATTAATGTTAAAATCTTCTATACAGGGAAATTATTTATGTAGAAGAAATATTAACGTTGCTAGTTGAGGATTTGCCTTTCTCAAATGATTTATGACCGTTGTACAAATTTATTTCCTCAACACCCCCCCTCAAGTTGGAGTGGATATTCATGACACCCAACTTGCCAAGTAGGTAATGAAATTGTGTTGAACCTAGCGCCTTAGTAAATAGATTAGCAGGCTGTTGAGTGGTAGGTATGTGAAAAATTTGAATTATGCAATCCTGCAGCTTTTTTCGAATGAGGTGACAATCAATCTCTATATGCTTTGTTCTCTCATGAAAGACAGGATTTGAGGCGATGTGGATGGCTGCCTTGTTGTCACAATACAATTTTGCTGGTTGTGAATGTGAGATATGGAGGTCCGCCAATAGTTGTTTCAACCAAGTAATTTCATAGCAGGTTGAGGCCATAGCTCTGTATTCTACTTTAGCCGAAGAACGGGATATTGTTGTTTGCTTTTTAGTTTTCCAAGATATTGGTGAGCTTCCAAGGAATATACAATATCCAGTGACTGATCGTCGAGTGTCTCTGCATCGTGCCCAATCTACATCACAGAATGCATGTAATTGAATGTTGCTTGTGGCTGATAAGAGAATTCCTTGTCCTGGAAACTGCTTGATGTAGCGTAATACTCTGTGTGCTGCATCTAAATGGGATGTGCATGGTTTGTCCATAAACTGACTCAACACCTACACTGCATAGGCCAAATCTGGTCTGGTAATGGTTAAATAAATCAACTTACCAACTAATCGACAATATGATAAGGGATCAGCAATGAGGTCTCCATCATGTTTACTGAGTGCTAAATTTTGCTTCGTGAGAAATTTGCTAGGCTTGGCACCAGGAAAGTTGATATCTTCAAGTATTTCATGAGCATACTTTCTTTGTAATAGAAAGATGCCTTTCTTTGAACGAGCTACTTCAATACCCAAAAATACTTCAGGTTGCCCAAATCTTTGAGTTTGAAATGGTCACCCAAATGTTTCTTAAGTTTCTGAATCTGCTCCAAGTTGTTGCCTGCCAATATAATATCGTCTACGTATACAATAATGGCTATGAAGTTACCTTCATGGGATTAGACAAATAGTGAGTAGTCTGCCTTGGATTGTTTATATCCTGCACTAATGAGAGTGGAAGAGAGTTTTGCATACCATTGTATCGAAGGGATTTGTTGAGTTTGCAAACTTTGGTCTCCCCCTTTCCTCCGAAACCAGGAGGAAGGTGCATGTAGACTTCTTCGTCAAGGTCACCATGAAGGAAGACGTTGTTGACATCAAGTTGATGCAAGTGCCATCTGCAGGAGGCGGCAAGGCCAAGGAAAGAGCAGACAGTGACCATCTTAGCAATAGGAGCAAAGGTCTCCGTATAATCAATGCCAGCTTGTTAGTTGTAACCTTTAGCCACTAAGCGAGCTTTATATCGTTCCACAAAACCATCTGGGTGATATTTTATTTTGTAAACCCATTTGTAGCCAATGGGTTTCTTTCTGAGCAGAAGAGGGGTTAGAGTCCATGTCTGAGTCGACTCTAGAACATCCACCTCAGCACGCATTACATCTCGCCACTTGGAATCCTGCATGGCCTGCAAAAAAGACTTTGGCTCTTGTGTAAGAGAAATTGCAGCACTAAAGGCACGATGATGGTTAGAGAGACAAGCATAAGATAAAAAGACATCAAGAGAGTAAGGGTTACCTGAGGAACGCACCAACACTGATTCAGATAATTGAGTGGTACGAGACGGTAAAGCCTGTGCAAGATGAAAATCAAGCAAGTATGCAGGTGGTTGGGTCGACCGAGTAGATTGCCGAGTGACCAGAGGTGGGGAAGAGGTAGTCTGACTGGCAGAAGGGGCAACTGAAGCTTCAACGACAGGTGACAAAGGGGTAGGGACATTATCAGGGAGGTCAAAAGGAATAGGTAAGACCTGTGAAGATTGCTTAGGGGTGGTTTGGGCAAAGGGGAAATGATCTTCATAAAAAATACATCACGAGAGATGAAAGTTTTGTGGTGATCAAGATTATATAGACGATATCCCTTTTGACTATAAGGGTAACCTAGGAAGACACATCGTATAGCACGAGGGTCAAATTTTGATGGTTTTTGGGAATTAGTGGAAGCAAAGCACAAACAACCGAAAACTCGTAAGTGATTGTATTAAGGTTTCGAGTTGTATAACTTCTCATATGGAGTTTTTGCTAGATAGGAGGGGAGTAGGAATTCTATTGATCAAATAGGCAGCGGTTAAGATAGCGTTTCACCAAAAACGTGTGGGCAAGTGGGCTTGAAAAAGTAAGGCTCGAGACATATTGAGAAGGTGACGATGCTTGCGTTCAACAATACCATTTTGTTGTGGAGTAGAGACACAACTAGTCTGATGGATGATGCATTTGTTAGAATAAAATGATGGAATAGTGAATTCAAGACCATTGTCACTACGAATTATTTTGATGGTGGTCAAGAATTGGTTTTCGACAAGATTAATGAAGGATTGTAGAAGAGAGCGAGCCTCAGATTTATGTTGCATCAAATATACCCATGTACATCGGGTGTAGTTAGCAACAATGGTCAAAAAATAATATGCCCCATTAATGGAAGATGTGCAGTAACCACCCCAAATATCAACATGTATTAAAGCAAAATGTGCAGTAGAAGAAATTTGACTAGTGGGAAATGGAATACGTGTTTGCTTTGCTAGAGGACCAACAAGACATTGTTCAGAATTTGAACTACAAAATTTAGATACATTATTGGAAAGAAAAGACAAAACTTTATTGGAGAGGTGACCTAATTGGCGATGCTAAAGCTGTGAGGTTGATTTTGCCACCTGACATCGTGCGGGTCTCGTGTTGGTGAAGTAACACAGGTCATCCTGCTCAGTGCCCAGACCAATCATCGTCATCAAGCGAAGGTCCTGAATGAAAGAAAAATTAGAAGAAAAAATAATGAGACAATGCAATGTCCGATATAATGTATGCACAGAGATCAGGTTAAAATGAAAAGTAAGAACACAAAGGACATTATGAAGAACGAGTGATGGAGAGAAAATCATAGACCCAATGTGAGTTGCAGAAGCATATGAGCCATCAGGTAATTGGACAGTACGACCATGAATAGGATAGGACTGGGTCAAGGCAATGGGAGAACAGACCATATGATCAGTAATACCACTATCAAGAATCCATAATGAATCATCAGATAAGACAGAGGACGTACCTGAGAGAGATGGTTCGGTACTACCTACTTGGTGGGCCATGGACTATTGTGGAGTGACGTTATTCAAAATTGCAAGGAGTTGTTGTCATTGATCAGGTGTAAAAGGAAAACTACTAGTAGTGGAAACCTGATGAGCACGACACTTAAGACTAGAGCTTGAGTCAATCTTGCGATGAGTAGGAGGGAATCCATGATAGCATCGCTCGGTAGTATGACCATCACGACCGCAATAAGTGCATTTTGGTCTTTACTTCTTCTGAAAACCAGATCTGTTCTCCTTCCGTGGTGGTAGATTGCCTTTTGTAGCCAAGGCAATGCCCTCAATGGTGGGTGTGGTGGTAATGCTGCGTTGGCGTTCCTCTTGAAGAACCAAGGCATATGCATGACTGACTAAAGGCAATGGTTCTATCAAGAGGATATGTCCCCGAACAGCTGCATATGATTCATTGAGACCCATGAAGAACTTTATAGTGCCCTGACATTGCTGTATTTTGAGACTCTCCTTCAATGCTCCACATGTACAAGGGTCGCTGGGCTGAAGTGTTGATAGTTCATCCCATAACCCTTTTAGTTTTGTGAAGTATGTGGCGATAGGCATGGTGCCTTGAACGAGGGTATTGATATCTTGATCTAGTTGAAACATGCAAGGACCATTCACTTGAGAAAATCGCTCTTTAAGATCCATCCAGATGTCGCTCACAAGATTACAATAAATAACACTAGTGCAAATGTCGTTAGAAGTAAAATTTAATAACCAAGATTTTGCCATATTGTTGCAACGACTCAATTGTGAAAAATCTTTGGAGGAGGTTGCTAGTGGAGAGATGGTCCCGTCAATGAATCTGAGTTTCTTCTTGGCGATGAGAGCCATAATGATTGCTCAGCTCCATGTTTGATAATTTTCTACATTAAGAGACTGAGATGCTAATACCACACCAGGGTGATCGGAATGGTGGAGGTATAGATGATAATTGGGATCTTGGGAGGGAGGTGTGGAAATGATAGAAGGTGTGGCTTCAGTCATGGTAAAGACTAGGGGCTTCTCCTTTTTTTTTTTTTGGTTGAAGGGAACACTAGACGACCTGTAGCTTAGGAATGATGGCTAAACTACTTGTAGTTTATAACATGGAAGTTTACTGGTTTGTGGGTTTGTGTAGATGGGCTTTAGAAATACTTGTTGAATAATGGAAGGGTTGGGCCAGGTCTAAGCCCAAACGAAATAAATAGGGGAAACTTCACTTGCTCCCACTAAACTTTCGCGTTTTTTGCATACACCCCCCCTATTGTTCAAAAACTCTCACTTTGATGTATCAAATTTTTATTTTCTTTCACTTTGTCCATTCCGTTAAGATTTTGTAGTTAAATCAAACGGTCAAATGAATAAAAGTCCTTTATACCCCAATTTTTTTTTTAAAATTTCAAATTTACCCTTATTTATAAATTAAAAAAAAATTATAATTATTATATTAAAAAAATAATAATAAAAAAATGATAAAAAAGTGATCCACCGGGGTTCACTTTGTGACCCGCCGGTGGGTCACTTTGTGACCCACCGTCACTATTTTTTTTTAAAAAAATATATAATAATAATAATAATAATAATAATAATATGACCCGTGGGTCATAATACGGGTGGGTTAGATCCACCGGTAAACCCACGGGTCAAGATTAAAAAAAATATATATTTTTTAATAAAAAATAAGGGCAAGATTGAAATTTCACACCTCTCAGTTAGGATTTCATAGAAAATCCTAACGGAAGGGGCAAAGTGGAAGGAAACAAAAGTTGGATACATCAACGTGAGAGTTTTTGAACAATGAGGGGGTGTTTGCAAAAAGTGCGAAAGTTTGAGGGGGGTAAGTGAAGTTTCCCCAAATAAATAACAAAAAAAATAAAAATAATAGGTTAGGAATAAAACACCTACTGTTCGTGCCTTTCCCAGAAGCAATTGCTTCTTCTTGTGCAGAGTGTGTGGAAAAGAAAATTGACCCATCCAAGGCCAATTTTTCTTTTTCCTCTTTCGTCTCGCAGCAATCAACAAATCCACTTAAAAAACTGATCCAAGCAGAGAAACTGAGGGATGGGTGTTGCGAAGTGGTGGGCTTGCTATGGCTTGGGCGTGCAGCGGGAGTGTTGAAATCGGTTGCACAGCGCCACTAAGTCGAAATTTGGGCGCTGATCGGAGTGGGCTCTGACCAAACGAGTACCACTATAATGGATAGAGAATGGTCTACATGTTTTCTGACCGGCGAAAGCGTGTGGGACTTGTACCAAAAAAGAATCCGGCAAGAATATTGCCTACAGGTAAAAAAAAAAAAATGAGGCTCTGTTTTCAATTGAAGAAACAGATTTTTCAATCTCTAAGAATCATTGATATGCTCTGATACCATGATAAAAGCCCAACATAACTAGGGAGAGAATGAAGAAGAGAATACTGTATATTACTTGATATTAATCAATTTACATGATGAGGTATTCATACATAAAACTTGGGTTACATAGCCGTTGTAAATTAATGTTAAAATCTTCTATACATGAAAATTATTTATGTAGAAGGAATATTAACGTTGCTGGTTGGGGATTTGCCTTTCTCAAATGTTTTATGACCGTTGCACTGATTTATTTCCTCAACATTATCATCTCCTCACTTCTACAACCACTACAAATAGCTCACATACACAAATACTGGAAATTATGAGAAATTACAAGTACATTCATGGATAGAACTCTTTTCCTTTTCGTCCTTTTTGTGATGGCCACTTTAGTTAGTAGAAAATTGAATTTCATAGTGCTATTCTTACAAACTCTTTTACAACTTACTAACACATGTTTGGAGCCACGTCAACTCCTAAAACATTTAACACTCTCCAATCACATTCTGAGACATGTCAACAAGTTTTAAAAGTGACAGAGGTCTAGCATTATTCTTTCATAATCCTTTATAGGAATTTTGTGTTTTGCTTAGGTACCTCAACTATTTCAATCATTTCACAACTGAGAAAGTAGCCAACTAACCATGTGAAACTAGGTCCTATTTGTGGGGAGAAGATATAACATAGTGGCTTATTTGGGATAAATGCAAAATTGGTTCATGTGGTTGGCTTAAATTACAAATCATTCTATGTGGTATAAGAAATAATTTATAGGTTCCTGTAGTTTGCCTAAATTACAAATCACTCATTGTGGTATAAAAAATAATTTATAGGTACCCAGGGTAATAACAGTTTATTCCCTACTCAATTTTTATTAAGTAACTTAACAAAATTCGTTACTTTGTCATGTCATACTACTATAGTAAATTAATATAATCTTTTATATCCTCAAAATTTTACTTCGTGCATAACCTTCCCTCGTTTTCATATTCCTCACCACGATTTGGGAGCATTATTTTGCGAGAATTTGATAATCGCATTTTGTGAAGCGGCTGAGGAAGATGAAGATGAGGGAGGGTTACACACGGGGTAAAATTTTGGGGATATAAGAGATTATATTAATTTACTATAACAGTATGACGTGGAGTGAAGGTTGATATATAATTTTAGCTAGCGTAGTAAAATGATGTGAAAAATCTTAATTGCCTTTTTTGATAGTAAAAAATTAATAATAACATGTATCACGTTTTTATTGTATATAATGTGGCAAATTGATAGATTTTGTTAATTTGCGTAACGAAAATTGATTTCAGGAAGTAAACTGTTATTTTGGCATACCTTGAGGATCTATAGATAATTTTTTATACGCACCACTAATTTTGCATTTATCCCTATTTATTATCAACTATACTAATTAACTCTTTGAAGTATTAGTTAAGCTTTTACACTTTGCTCACTTGTACGTACAATTCATTATTTTTTTGAATAATAATACATAATTAATTGTTCATAATGTGACAGGTGAAATTGGTAATTTACAAAACCTAGAGAGCTATTCAATATTGAGAACAACAACTTTGTTGGCCCAATTTCATTTGAAATCTTCAATATCTCCATACTACAAGTCATTGCAATAACTTTGAATAACCTTTCAGGCCATCTTCCATCAAATATAGGCTTCTTCCTTCCAAATCTTCGAGAGCTATTTCTTGGGGCAAATAGATTGAGTGGAACAGTTCCCAACTTTATTTCCAATTTTTCACAACTCATCGAATTAGAATTGGTTCAAAAGTCATTCTCAGGCTTAATTCTCTTCGAAGATTTTCAATGTTTAATTGCAGTATTAAGGGCAACATTCCTAGTGATATTGGCAATTTAAGTAGCTTGACAGCTTTGAACCTATGAACAAATGAATTGGATGGACCAACTCCAGCTACAGTGGGAAGGCTGCACATGCTTGAAGGTACGTATGTTCCTTCAAAGTAATAGACTAGAAGGTCCTATCCCATCTGATCTTTGTCGTTTAGAGAGCTTGGTTGAATTAAACTTAACTGATAATGAGCTTTTTGGACATATTCCTACATGCATAGATAACTTCTCTAAGAGATCTTGACTTAGAACCTGTTTGAGATTGTGTTTGATAAATAGAGTTTTTAAGTCAAAAAAAACTTTTGGGCAAAAGCTTCATTTTTAAGCTTTTGCCAAAGGTGCTTTTTAGCAATTTTTAGGCTATTTTGGACCCTTAAAAGCGCTTTTAATTTTTTTACCAAACAAATACTTTTTTCTTCAAATAGACTTTTTGAGTGTTAAAAGCACTTTTAGGCCACTCAAACGCAATCCCAAACAGACCTTTAGGTTTCAACCAATTAACTTCTACTGTTCCCATGAGCTTGTGGAGTCTAACATACCTCTTGGAGGTCAACTTGTCATCAAATTCTCTAAATGGCTTCCTCACATCAAAGAATATGGAAAATATGAAGGTCTTGAAAAAATTGGATTTCAGAAAGTTCTTAGAAGTAAGAATATGTCAAACTTCTCTAAGACATCTTGACTTAGGCTTCAACCAATTAACTTCTACCGTCCCCATGAGCTTGTGGAGTCTAACATACCTCTTGGAGGTCAACCTGTCATCAAATTCTCTAAGTGGCTTCCTCACATCAAAGAATATGGAAAATATGAAGGTCTTGAAAAAATTGGATTTCTGAAAGTTCTTAGAAGTAGGAATATGTCAAACTTCTTTAAGACATCTTGACTTAGGCTTCAACCAATTGACTTCTACTGTTCCCATGAGCTTGTGGAGTCTAACATACCTCTTGGAGTTCTTTGATCTTTCAAGTAATAATTTAGCTGAAGAGATTCCAAAGTTATTAGAAGTACTTCAGTATCTTAAATATTTGAATGTGTCTTTTAACATACTACAAGGAGAAATTCCTTCAAGAGGACCATTTGTAAACTTCTCGGCTGCATCATTTATGTCAAACAAGGCAATTTGCGGTGCTCCCAGACTGCAAGTTCCCCCATGTAAAAATGGTTTTTCTCAACCAAAAAATGCTACAACAATGCGTGTACTAAAGTATGCATTATTGGCAATTGGGTTAACAATACTTGTAGTGGCCTTTGTATTAGCTAATTGGATAAGATGTCAAAAAAGGAATGTCAGATTTCCAATTGAGGAAGAGTCGTTACTTGTAACAACATGGAGAAGAATTTCTCACCAAGAACTTCTACAAGCAACAAAAGATTTCATTGTTAACAACTTAGTTGGTGAAGGGAGTTTTGGGTCAGTATATGTCGAGGAATAATCCCACATTGCATGTGGACAAGATCTTGGGCATGTTTATAAGGAATGGACAACCCTTTCTTATTGGATCGGTTTTTTAGATGAGTTAGGCCCACAAATTTCTTCATAGTATCAAAGCCTATCACAAGATAAATGGGGTCTACACTACTTACCCTGTGATAAGGATCGAAAAAAAAAATACTGGCTTGCACTTGAGGGATGGTGTTGAAGAATAATCTCACATTGCTTGTGGACAAGACCTTGAGCATGCTTATAAGAAATGAGTAACCCTCTCCCTATAGAACTGGTTTTATGAGATGAGTTAGACTCACAAATTTCTTCAGTATATAAAGGAATACTATCAGATGGGACGAATGCTGCAATTAAAGTTTTAAACTTGCAAGTAGAAGGGGAATTCAAGAGTTTTTACTTGTAATTAAATTAATTAATTTCAAATAAAAAATAAAAAAAAAGGTTATTAAAAAAAAGTGATCCACGCTAGGTTACCTTGTGACCTAGCCATGGGTCACCCATAACCCATGACTTGTGACCCAGCATGGGTCACGACCAGACCCACGATGGGGTCTGGTTATGACCTCTTCGTGGGTCTGTTGACATGTGCCCCAATTTTGATTATATTTTTTTTAGGAAATGAAAATTTGAGGGTGTTTTAATATTTTTCATAGCTTTCACTAGGATTTAAAGTCAAATCCTAACGGAGGAGTTTAAGGAGTAAAATTGAGAATTTTTGAATTTTGGGTGTTATGTCAAAACGCATAGAAGTTCATGGGGCCTTTGTGAAATTTTTCCTATATTTTTATAGTAAGATACTTGTAATTTTTTTACTTTGAATGTTGTTTTTGGTACGAGATATGATTATTTTTTTAGTTTATGTTGTTGTTTAACTAGTTTTTTTTTTTTTTTTTTAAATGCATAATTCACATTGTTTACGTGCTTAATTGATGGACAACATTGGCTATCAAGATTTCAATGGAAGTGGGATAAGTATACCACAAAAAAGTAGAAGTTATTTTTTATTAGGAAAATGCTAGGTGTTCTTCTAGTATTCTCATGATGTCTTCCTAATTGTGATGTGACTTTTAAAATTATCGTTGAATTTGAGATTATCATTATTGACTTTTAATCTATTGTTGATTTTAAAAGCTACATCACAGTTGGGAGGACACTAGGAGAACGCTAGAAGAACACCTAGCATTTCCCTTTCTATTATATTAGTATTTCTATTTTCCATTTTTAATCTTTATTATATGAGATTCTGTTCTTCTGTTTCCATCTTTTGTTCTAATTTATATATTATTTTTTAATCAAATTATTTATTTTTTTTTCGGGTAAATATCTTATAAATTCCCGAGTTAACGCGTGAAAACTCCCTCAACCATTTTTTTTCTTCGAATTTTTACTCTTTAGGTCAATCGAAAAGGTCAATTAACCCATACCATTACATTTTTTCCCAAATGTTTAATGCCCATCAGTCCCAACTAAACAAACCGTTTTGTCATGCCAGCTTGTCTTCACTTTACTTTAAAATATTAATTTTGTATTAATTTAATTTAAAAATTAAATCTAAAAAAAATAAAAAATTGAAGGGGTGGCTAGGGGTGGGGCTGCCAACCCTGGCCACCCCCAAACTAACCTTGGCTGTAGCCACCCCAGGGGGTTAGGGGCAAACTATCCAACGGGGTGGCTTGCGGCCACCTCATGGGTGTTGGGGTAGCCGGAAAGCCACCCCTAACCCCTTAGGGGTGGCCGCACCACTGTTGGCCACCCCTTCAATTGTTTTTTTTTTTTTTAGCATTTAATTTTTAAATTAAATTAATAAAAAATAATATTTTAAAGTGAGGTGAAAAAAAGTTGACATGGCAAAATGGTGCATTTAGTTGGGACTGACGGACGTTAAACGTTTGGAGGAAAATGTAACGATAAGGGTTAATTCGACTTTTCGATTGACCTAAGGAGTAAAAATTAAAAAAAAATAAATTTTAGGAAGTTTTCTGTTTTCACGTGTTGACTCATGAATTTATAAGATATTTACCCTATTTTTTCTTTTGTAAATTTTACATTGAATTTAGGAAAGTGATAGTGAGAGAAAAGGTTTTGAATTGTTATTTTTGATACGAGGTATGCCGATCTTTTAGTTTACACTATGTTGATTAGTAGTAGGTTATTTTCTAAAAGAATGACAGATTTTCAAATTTTTTTTTAAAAAAAACCTATTAACGTTCTTTTGTTCAACTGGAATAAGGTATCAACAATATCATACTTTTTTAGTACACTTCTTTATTTATCTGAGTGTAATAAAAATATTTCTTAAAAAATCTATTGATAAGGAGAAAGTTCAACTGAAAGACAAAGGTTTACCACATTACTATTTAAGAGAAAAAATTATTTTGCAGTGGAGGGGAATTGGCATTATATTAGATTTGTTTGTTTGTGTTTTTATTTTTTATTTTTTATTTTATTTATTTTTTTTATCAATTCTTGAAGTGCCTTATCCATATACTATCCCACCAAAGCAATATATATATTTTCAATTCTTGAAGTGCCTTATCCATAAACTATCCCACCAAAGCAATATTCTTTCATTGGCTATGCGGAATAGCTATCCTATGCCCCCTTATTTCTGATTTCAAAGTCTTTGGGTTTAGTGGCTTCGAATGTTCAAGTAGGACTTGGCCTAACTTGGTGCCTTCTTCATATTCTTTCATGGAGGGGTCGCGTGAGAGACCACTTCTGCACCATTTTCAACTTTTGATGAACCCTGCGTCGTTTTTTATTGACTCGCGCAGCCTATCACAACAGCTTATTTATATTTAACTCTCGTTATTCAAAGAGCCAAAAAGCTCCTTATTTTATTGGTTTAAAGTTAATAAAATAAGAATATTTAATTAAAATATAAAAATGTATAGAGAGTTTGATGTTTGACTCATTTTAAAAGTAGCTCTCTAAATTTAATAAAGTGACTTTTTCTCGTCAAATTTTATTTTTATTTGAAGAGTCGATCGTAAATGCTCTTAGGTGGGACCGGGGAATATGGTCTTCGTCAACCATTTTTATTTATTTATATTCCTCTCCCATAAATTGACTTCCACGTCTACCACTCACTCACTCACCTTCCTTTTTCCCAAAATCACCATCTTTTTTTCCTCCTCCCTTAATCTTTGCGGATACTGGCATCTCCATGTACGTCGGTCTCACCTGTCCGTTGTTGAGTACCACACTTAACCCAAGTACCTCAACCAACATGCGTCCACCATTCATGGATAGAACTCTTTTCCTGTTCCTCCCTTTTGTGATGGTGTTTTTTGTAAGTTTAGCTAATGCAACGGTTCCCAACATTACCACAGATCAATCAGCTCTTTTTGCCTTAAAAGGTGGTATTTCTTATGATCCTCACAATATTTTGACAAGCAATTGGTCTATTAATACCTCTGTTTGTAATTGGATTGGTATTACCTGTGGTTCTAAACATCACCGAGTCACAGCTTTGAACCTTTCTTATATGGGCCTTGCTGGCACCATTCCTCCACATATGGGAAATCTTTCATTTCTTGTTAAACTAAGTGTCACAAACAACAGCTTTCATGGCTCCATACCCAACGAGCTGGGTCGACTTCACCGGTTGGAACTATTGGACTTTGGATTCAATGACTTCAATGGAGAAATCCCATCATGGATGGGGTTGTTATCCAAACTTCAATATTTGTTTCTACATGGTAATGGTTTCAATGGTACTATCCCACCATCTTTATCCAACATATCTTCGTTGGAAATAATTGATCTCGGATATAACCAGCTTTCAGGCTTCGTATCTTCCTCCCTGTTCAACATATCGACCTTGCAAGGAATTTATCTTAAAGAAAACATGCTTTCAGGTCCGTTGCCCTCCATTATCTTCAACATGCCTTCACTGCAAGTCATGGACCTCAAATTTAATATGTTTTCTGGTGGACTCTCAATGGACATGTTTGATCATCTTCCCAACTTACAGTGGCTTCGCTTGTCTTACAATAAGTTCTATGGCAAACTCCCATCCGCTTTGTTCAAATGCAAACAACTGCAGACTTTATTCTTGGGGGTTAATAATTTTACAGGAAGAGTATCTCCAGAAATTGGAAACTTAACCATGCTTGTAAATTTATCTCTTAGCAACAACAACTTTCAAGGTATGTTTAATCTTGTTTTAGTTAATTATATGGAGTTTTGTGTTTGATGCAATACATTTTGCTTTCTCACTTGTATGTAGAATTAGCTCTTTGAAGTATTGATTAACTGTCACAGTCTACTGACTTGTATATACAATTCTGACACAAACAGTTTGTAGGAAACTTTGACAAACGAGTCTCTAAAAATAACATGTCATTTAACCATGTGAGAAGCACATGCTTTACAATTAATGCTCTTAAAAAGGCATGTGAGAAACACATTTTATTAAAAAACATGTGCTTCTCACATGCTATAAAACACACAACATTTGTCTCCAAGGGATAGCTCAATCAGCTGTGGACTACGCTTAATGAAGCGGGGGTTACTAGTTCGATATCCCTCTCCCCCTTCCCCCTTTCCTTGTGTGGACATATAAAAAAAAAACACACACACAACATTCCTAGAAACTAGTAGACAAACTTGTGTACAATTCATTAAAAGCACATTATTTTTCTGAATAATAATACATAATCGTTCATATTGTGACAGGTGCAATTCCAAGTGAAATTGGTAATTTACAAAACCTAGAGCTATTCAATATCGAGAACAACAACTTTGCTGGCCCAATTCCATATGAAATCTTCAATATCTCTACACTACAAGTCATTGCAATAACTTTGAATAACCTCTCAGGCCATCTTCCATCAAATATAGACCTCTTTCTTCCAAATCTTCGGAAGCTGTTTCTTGGGGGAAATAAATTGAGTGGAACAGTTCCCAGCTCTATTTCCAATGTTTCACAACTCACTAACCTAGAATTGGTTCAAAACTCATTCTCAGGCTTAATTCCTAAATCACTTGGGAATTTAAGGCTCCTCGAGAGACTCAACTTGGGACAAAATAATTTGACTGTTGGATCGCAAGAATTGAGCTTTTTGATCTCTTCTTTGTCGAATTGCATATATCTCAAAGCATTAATTTTATCAGGCAATCCACTAAATGACATCATGCCTAATTTCGTTGGAAATCTCTCTAATTCTCTTCGAAGATTTTCAATGTTTAATTGCAGTATTAAGGGCAGCATTCCTAGTGATATTGGAAATTTAAGTAGCTTGACAGCTTTGAACCTACGAACAAATGAATTGGCTGGACCAATTCCAACTACAGTGGGAATGTTGCACATGCTTGAAGGTTTGTTCCTTCAAAGTAATAGACTAGAAGGTCCCATCCCATCTGATCTTTGTCGTTTAGAGAGATTGGTTGAATTAAACTTAACTGGTAATGAGCTTTCAGGACATATTCCTACATGCATGGATAATCTAACTTCTCTAAGACATCTCGACCTAGGCTTCAACCAATTAACTTCTACTGTGCCTATGAGCTTGTGGAGTCTAACATACCTCTTGGAGGTCAATGTGGCATCAAATTCTCTAAGTGGCTTTCTCACATCAATGAATATCGAAAATATGAAGGTCTTGATAAAATTGGATTTCTCAAGAAATCAGTTCTCAGGTGTTATTCCAAGAACAATTAATGGCCTTAAGGATATAGTTCACCTCTCCTTTGCAAACAATCGATTAGAAGGTTCAATTCCTGAATCATTTGGTGAATTAGTAAGCTTGGAGTTCTTAGACCTTTCGAGTAATAATTTAACTGGAGAGATTCCAAAGTCCTTAGAAGTACTCCAATATCTCAAATATTTGAACGTGTCTTTTAACACACTACAAGGAGAAATTCCTTTAGGAGGACCATTTGTAAACTTCTTAGCTGCATCATTTATGTCAAACAAGGCACTTTGCGGTGCTCCCAGATTGCAAGTTCCCCCATGTAAAGAAGGTGCTCCTCAACCAAAAAAGGCTACAACAATGCGCGCACTAAAGTATGTATTATTGGCAATTGGGTTAACAATACTTGTAGTGGCCTTTTTATTAGCTTGGATAAGATGCCAAAAAAAGAAAGTCAAATTTCCAGTTGAGGAAGAGTCGTTACTTGTAACAACATGGAGAAGAATTTCTCACCAAGAACTTTTACAAGCATCAAAAGGATTCAATGCAAACAACTTGGTTGGTAAAGGAAGTTTTGGGTCAGTATACAAAGGAACACTATCAGATGGGACGAATGTTGCAATTAAAGTTTTAAACTTGCAAGTAGAAGGAGCATTCAGGAGTTTTGATGCAGAGTGTGAAGTACTATGCAATATTCGTCATCGAAATATAATCAAAATCATAAGTGTTTGCAGTTGCATTGACTTCAAAGCCCTTATATTGGAATACATACCTAATGGAAACCTAGAGAAGTGGTTGTATTCTCACAACCACTATTTGAGTATCTTACAAAGGCTAAATATAATGATCGACGTAGCATGGGCATTAGAATACCTTCATTATGGTTATTCGACACCCATAGTTCATTGTGATTTGAAGCCCAACAATATCTTGTTGGACGAAGATATGGTTGCACATGTCACTGATTTTGGCATGGCCAAGCTCTTAGGTGATGGAGACTCGATGAAGAGAACTATGACTCTCGCTACCATTGGTTATATGGCACCAGGTGAGATTTTAATTTTTATTGTACCTAAACACAAAATTATGGTCTTTTTGTAGAATGTTGTTCTTAACATTTTACCCTTATTTTTTCTTATTTTTTTTTTTGTCACTGTTGTCAAGTATAAAGCATATTCTTTTGACAAATTGTAATTTACTTGTAGAGTATGGATTGGAAGGAATTGTTTCTACAAGTGGTGATGTGTATAGCTATGGTATTGTAATGATGGAAACATTCACAAGAAAGAAGCCCACAGATGATATGTTTGCTGGAGAAATGAGCTTGAAGCACTGGGTAGAGGATTTGTTACCTCTTTCAGAAATTGAAGTTGTGGATGCCAATTTGGGAGGAACCGAAGGACATTCTGCTATGGATTGTATATCATCCATCATGCGATTAGCTTTGGATTGTTGTGCAGAGTCACCTGGACAGAGGATAGATATGAAAAGTGTTTCAATCACACTCAACAAGATCAAATTGAAGTTTTTACAAGATGTTAGGAGGAGTCTAATGTGACATCGTGGTGAAGTTTGTTTACACATGTTTCATGTTTGTGCTTTTCTAAATAATCTAACAGCCATGCAACCGATGCATTTACAAAAGGTATATAAAGTTGATTATTGGTCTTCCTTATGAATTGTAATAAGATCTAATTGAAAATAAGTGAAGCTCACTATCACAATATCAGATTTGTGTTTTGTTTTAGTTTAAGATTTTTTGTTTCAATTAATGCTACTTTCTCTCTGGATGTATTGCTGTCTCATCTTACTTCAATTAAGTCCTGTTAACTTTCAAAGGAGGGTCTCTAGAGCCAGGTGCTTTTTAAGCTTGCAAGCTCTTTTAAGCCACATCCTATATCATGCGAACTCTTATATGCCCCCTAGCTAGGTGAACTTTGTTCTTAATTGCTTGGTATGCTAAATTTTTAATGTTGTTATGTGATCCAATTTTTTATTTTTTATTTTTGTCAATGCATATATTAATCATATAATAGTTCGAGAGCAGCTTTCACTTCAATCTGCCTAATTATTATTCACCACTCCATTTCTAATTCATCCAAATCCAACACTGATTTTCATAGCTCTCCTTAGTAGCTCCGCCACATAAGGATATATTCCATTCTTTGGATCATTTATTTAAGATGAATGTCCCGATAGTTTGTTGGACTTATATGCCGTTGGACTGTCAGGCCATTGAGCCTGGGATCTGTAAATTCTAGTAAATTAAAGTATGAAACCTTCATTGAACTGGCCGGCACTGTCCAAATAAAAAGGTTTCCCAATTATGCTTCCTAGGTATTTTATTCTGTTGGGTGTTCACAAGACAAGTGGCACATTGTAACATTTCACCCAAACTGGGATACTTGCAAAGCTACTGTTAGAGAGATGCATGCCAGGTTGTCATTTCCTAAGAACCATGAGCTTCCCGGCTATATGGGAACTGGTAAGGAGCATTTCCTAGAATGGTAAGACAAGTTTCCCCATTCCTCTTCTTGAAAGTGTAAAAACCATTCTCTAGAAGCATGTTACTTCCAATTCTTGACTGCCCAATCTTTCACCAAGTGGAAATGAAGTGTTTTATCCATAAAGTATCCCACCAAAGCATTCTTCCATTGGCTATATATGCCCCTTGGAAATGAAGTGTTTTTCTTACTCTCTTCATTTTCAGTATAACTCTCACTCTCTTCACCCAAATCAATCCGACCTCCAGCCAAGTGCCTCACAACCTATACCTCGGCGTTGCCTTCAGCTCCATCGCCCACTTCTCCGCCGACCTCGGACCTCCAACCAACTCACCTGTCACTTGCTTTGTTACCACTCTCTCTCAATCAAAGATTTGATATTTTTCAATTGGATATTCTTTTTCTGCTTCAAAGATTTGAACATTGACAAAGTGAATGGAAGTGGTTGCTCTAAAACCAATAAAAAAAAAAAAATGATATTTAGTTAAAGTAGAGAAATGTTTAGAGAGTTTTTTATTTGATGCTTATTAAAAGTGATTACCTAAATAACTAAAGTAAAACTTTTAGCTAAACTTTGAGGAGCTCGTTGGGATAATGCTCTAAGTCTTGCGTTTAGTTTTGTGACTTTGAATTATCAAGAGGTAGGACTAATTTCTTTCCTATTGGTTGTTGGGCTGTCATCATTTTCAAAGAGAGTTCATCATTAGGGAATTAAATAACTTAAATTTCGTTGTCTAGAGGAAGATCACGAGGAAATATAAGCGGAAATGCTATCAGTGGCCCAGTGAGGGTGCTAATTGTCCGCCCCTGCTCCGTTTTTTTTGACTCCCGTCGATTACAAAATCTGCATTAGGTGGGAAATGGTCTTCTTCCAACGACTTTTATTTATTTATTTTTTTCATTCCTTCTCTCCTAGAAATTGACTTCAAAGTCTAAGTCCACTCACCTTCCTTTTCCCCAAAATCGCCATCTGTTTTCCCTCTTAAATCTTCGCGATCTCACCTGTCTGTTGTTGAGTAGCACACTAAGTCACTAACCCAAGTACCTCAACCAACATGCGAGCACCATTCATGGATAGAACTCTTCTCCTGTTTCTGCTTTTTGTGATGGTGTTTTTGGGAAGTTTCCACTATAAAAATGGAATAATTTTTTGACTAGGGGTTTCTGACGTGTACTCTTTGACGTGTCTCAACGGTTAAAAGGGCGGGTGTAAAAAAATCATAGTTTTTGACATGCCATTTTTAGCACGTCAAAAATTTTTGACGTGTCAAAAATTGGAACGTCAAAATTTTTTTTTTTGACGTTTTACTTTTGCCACGCCAAAAGCTTTTGACGTGCTAAAAATGCCACGTCAAAATTTTTTTTTGAAACACTTCAAAAATCTCTCTCTCTTTTTTTTTTTTTTCAATTTCCTTTAGTTATTTTCTTAGGGTTTCTAAGAGTAACGATCTTAGATTTTCGGTTTGTCTTTTGTTTTCTCTTTGGTTTTTTTTCAAGGAGCAAATCATTGATCGATGTTGGAGGAATTATCATGCATGTGGAAGAATTGTCACCGATAATAGAGGCAATGAAAGAGATTGCGTTCGGGAATGCATTTGCAGTGGAAATGGAAAAGCCAAGAAATCACTCTCTAGTTGAGAAAGTTGTGACCAGGAGCGGCTAGAGACATGATTTTCCAGAATATGCTGCAGATTTGGAAACTAATGGGATGGTGACATAAAAAGTTAAACAAAGCATATAACAAATTTAGATGGAAGAAATTTCTCATGTTTTGTTAGAACATGTTCTATTTTTATGAAATGGATAGAGATTAAGCATTGTTATAAAATAATAATAATAATAACAATCAATCCAAATATTATCAAAATTTAATACTACTTAAATTTAGTTATTACATTTTCATTAATTATTTATATACACAAAATGTTACATATTAGGCCATTAGGAGCTTTTTATAACGGATTGGACTTGGATCCTCTCCATTTCATTAATGGAGAGGAACAAGTTAGATGTTTTTAGGGAGCAATTTTGTTATTTCTGGGCTGCATGTTTTTTATTTAGATAAAAATGTCCACTTAAAACAACTAAATGGATTATCTCCATTTCATTTTGAAATGGAAAGGATCCTTCTCCTAACGGATTGATGTTTGACAAAGACAAGTGATGGTAGGATGAAGATTAGAACTTTAATCCATAATAGTCTTGATGAAAAGAAAATGAAACATTTCTTTTCAAAGATTAATCTCTCTATGTAAATTAAAGAATAAATATATTTTTTGAATAAATGATAATTTTATTGTATGCTAGTGATACCTTACGTTTTTAGAAATAAAGAAAATTTATCCCTTCATAAAACAAGAGTATGTGAACAAACCCCTAAAACCCTAGCTCAAATTATTTATTAAACTTTTTCGGAGAAAAGGTTGAGAATCTTATGACTCATTTATCTTCATATTTTTAAAGTTATAATTCCTTCCATATTTTATAACATGTTTTAGTCATGATAAAGTTTCATGTTATGATCTATGAATGTGTACCAGCTACAATTGCTTTAGAATCTCATGTTATGATTATGAAATTTATCAAAATGATTTTCATTATGAATTTGCACATCTTATAATTATGAATAAAATGAGTTTTCAAAGTTTACATAATATGACTATATATATATATAAAGTTTAACCCTGTAGCAGAGCACTCTTTGTAGCCTCACTAAAACCAGATTTTAGTTTTTCTGGTGAGGTAATTTGGTGAAAATGGCTAAAATCTTTTTTTTTTTTTTTTTGAAATGAATCAGTTCAGTCTCATTCATTGATAAATGAGCATAAAGCTCAAATAACATAGAGCAAGAGCTCTGAAACAACCATAGCCGAAGTTATGAGATTACAAGCATCAAAGATGACGTATTACATTCAAGACTAAAACAAAATCTGTTAACCTATGACTAATTTTCAAATTAAACTACAGATCTACACTAAACAGACTCAAACCAATGCATAAGTAGCTCTTATTCCTTGGCATTGAGGGTAGAGAACCCCAAGCAAAAGTTCATCCTCCTCAACCCGAAAGCCAGGATAGCGTTCACATCCACAACCCAAAGGTTTGGACCAAAGCAACAAACCCGAAGGGCATCAGGCGGGCAGATCAAGAGAGAGGACCGAGCATTATTACAAGCAAAAACAAAAACGATTACAGGGAAACAAAACAAGATAGGAAAAAAAAAAAAAGAAAAAAAAAAGAGAGGAAAGCCAGACAAAATTATAGGGAAATAAACAACATAAAAAGTACAACAAGAGGATGACAGCAGCCGGAAAGAAAAGCCGATCACGCGCTCGTCGGAAACCGAAAACAGAAGGAGCGTTGGAAGCTCCATGATGTGGGGGCGCGAGAAAAGGCCTAGCAGAGGATGGTGGGCAGCGGAGCACGCGGAGGAGATCGACGGCTCACTCAAATGGAAGGGGAAGTTTGAGTGAAATCCCAAGAGCATCACCCACAAAGTGTACCTAAACAAGCAGAAAAATCAACAAAAGCAAATAAAGAAAGAAACAAAAATAACTACGGACCAAAGGAGGGGGAAGAGGGGGAGAGGAAGGGAAAGGAAAAAAATCGCTCAAAGAGCTAGGGGCATCAGGTAAGTAGGCTAGCTCACTAAGCGAAAGAGGGCGATGGGAGGAGAGAGAAGCATAAAAGAGAGATTCAGAGAGAGAAACTATTTTTTTATTCAATAAGTGAGTGAATAGTACTCACACTCGGATCATGCTTACATGTTATAAGCAACGGTTATAATTGAATCTCAAAGTTGACTTACTTTTAAAAGCTTTTAATAGAAGAGAGAAAATGAAAAAAAGATTTTGAGAGATTCAATCTTGACTGTTGCTTAAACTACAACATACATGCTCTTATTTTAATAGCAGCATGTAAGCCGGATCCCACTCACTCACCATTTACTTTGGGTTAAAATGGTGAGACAGAAAATGAAAGATTTACTCCCTAGGTCATCGAAATGCCAATAAAATCTTTACCGTAAAAATTTTTTAATTGCCTTAGTCCTAATCAAAATGCACTGTTTTGCCATGTTAGCATATTAATTTTTTATTAATTTAATTTAAAAATGAAATCTAAAAAAAATAAAAATTGAAGGGTAACTAGAATCATGTGATGCTCGTCGCCGAAAATAGAGTGGTTGGCGTTGTTGCTCGTGGCCGGCTGTGGGTGGCAGCGGCCTGTGGGTGGGGGGAGAGGGAAGATGGAAATGGAGGGAGAGATTTGGGGATTTCAATTTTGGGGATTTCTCTCTCCCTGAAAAACTCTCTACTATTGCTTCTTTGATTCACATATAGTTGAGTGTGACAATTTTATGGAGGAGAAACAAAAAGCAATCTCCTTGTTTTGCACATGTACAATTTGAGCTTCTTTGAAAGTTATCGAAAAAAAAAAAAAAAGAGAGAGTGAGAGAAATATGATCTTGAGTTCTTGTTTGGGTTCTTGATGGCCCTGTTCAGATTATCTGGAATCCAACCAAGCTTCCCATTCTTTGTGGTGACTCTTGTCACAATTGTCACGAGCAGAGTGCTCAAATAATTCCCCAATGCCACAGTTGTGAGTGACAGAGCTGAGCACAAGCTTCTCATAGCATCAGGTGCTTGGTCATAGAAAAACTCTTAACTGTCCAATGAAAGCGAATACTTCTGCACATCCGATGAGAACATACTGTGGGATTTGCCAGAAAATTGACTTGAGCTCTTCCACTTGTGTCACTGAACAGAGTCTCCATGGATTTGTCAAGCCTTTAATTTGGTCAGAGAACCTAGAAATTGACAGTCTCCATTAGAAGAAATCAATCAAACATTTGAGACTAAAGCCAGAGACCCCAAATGGAAAACCCAATTGAGAAGATGGAAAATTTTGAATTCCTAAGCGCTTACGCAGCAGCCACCGTCGACGGTCTCTCTCTCTGTGTCTCTGGCAACCCCACGTTCTCTCTGTCTCCAGCCGAACCCACTTTTTCTTTAAGAAAGGGACAATCCAAATTTCACCCAAAATTGAAATCCCCAAATCTCTCCCTCCATCTCCATCTTCCCTCTCCCCCAACCCACAACCGGCCATGAGCAGCAACGCTGACCACTCCATCTCCGGCGACGAGCATCACATGATTCCAGCCACCCTTTCAATTTTTTTTTTTTAAAAAATTATTTTAAATTTAATTTTTAAATTAAATTAATAAAAAATTGATATGCTGACGTGATAAAACGGTGCATTTTGATAGGGACTAATGGCAGTTAGAAAATTTTGACAGTAGAGATTTTATTGGCATTTCGATTGACCTAGGGAGTAAATTTAAAAACAAAAAAAAAACTTAAAGAAATTTTAGTTTTGGCAGGAACTCAGAGACTTATAATATATTTACCCTAAAAATAATAAGAAAAAAAAACTAAACCAAAAAAAATAAATAAATAAAATTGAAGAATTCATGGGGTGGCCGGCCACCGCATTTTGGCCAATGTGGGTGGCCGACTTAGGGACTTATAATATATTTACCTTAAATAATAATAATAATAAAAAAAACTAAACCTAAAAAAATAAATAAATAAAATTGAAGAATTCATGGGGTGGCCGCCCACCCCATTTTGGCCAATGGGGGTGGTTTCGGCCACCCTAGGCCGACCACAAGTAAGGTTGGCAAAAAACGGGTTGACTGGTTAACCCGTTGACGACCTGCCACTAGATTAGCCTCCAACTGGAGATGACCTGTTTAGCTAAACGGTGGAAATCTCCAATCCAAACACTACACGCCAAAATTAGTGGGTTACCATGTCAACTTGGAGACAAAATCAGAGCAAGAAAGAGAGAGATATCAGAGACGGAGTGAGAGGGAGAGGGAGAAAGAGACGTGAGTTGAAAGAGATATGCGGTAGTGGCGTGAGAGAGAGATGGAGACATGAGTGACGGCAGCTTGAGAGAGAGGTGAGGCTGGCAAGAGGCAGTGTGTTAGGGTTTAATATGAGGAGTTAAACCTCAGAGATGAAATTAGAGTGAGAAGAAAGGAAGAAGAAGGAGAAGGCTAAGGTTGGTTTGCAAAAAGAG
>NC_081542.1:38496369-38501034 GCF_901000735.1 Corylus avellana
TCACTGCAAGTCATGGACCTCAAATTTAATATGTTTTCTGGTGGACTCTCAATGGACATGTTTGATCATCTTCCTAACTTACAGTGGCTTCGCTTGTCTCACAATAAGTTCTATGGCAAACTCCCATCCACTTTGTTCAAATGCAAACAACTGCAGACTTTATTCTTGGAGGTTAATAATTTTACAGGAAGAGTATCTCCAGAAATTGGAAACTTAACCATGCTTGTAAATTTATCTCTTGGCAAAAACAACTTTCAAGGTATGTTTAATCTTGTTTTAGTTAATTATATGGAGTTTTGTGTTTGATGCAATACATTTTGCTTTCTCACTTGTATGTAGAATTAGCTCTTTGAAGTATTGATTAACTTTTACAGTCTACTCACTTGTATATACAATTCCGACACAATTTGTAGGAAACTTTGACAAACCAGTCTCTAAGAATAACGTGTCGTTTAACCATGTGAGAAGCACATGTTTTTCAATTAATGCTATTAAAAAAGCATGTGAAAAACACATTCTATTAAAAAACATGTGCTTCTTACATGCCATAAAACACACAACATTCCTAGAAACTAGAAGACAAACTTGTGTACAATTCATTAAAAGCACGTTATTTTTATGAATAATAATACATAAATTGTTCATATTGTGGCAGGTGAAATTCCAAGCGAAATTGGTAATTTACAAAACCTAGAGATATTCAATATCGAGAATAACAGCTTTGTTGGCCCAATTCCATATGAAATCTTCAATATCTCTACACTACAAAGCATTGCAATAACTTTGAATAAGCTCTCAGGCCATCTTCCACCAAATATAGGCATTTTCCTTCCAAATCTTCAAGAACTCTATCTTGGGGCAAATGAATTGAGCGGAACAGTTCCCAGCTCTATCTCCAATTCATCACAACTCATGGACCTAGAATTGGTTCAAAACTCATTCTCAGGCTTAATTCCTAAAACACTTGGGAATTTAAGGCTGCTCAAGAGACTCAACTTGGGACAAAATGATTTGACTGTTGGATCGCAAGAATTGAGCTTTTTGATCTCTTCTTTGTCGAATTGCATATATCTCAAAGCATTAATTTTATCAGACAATCCACTAAATGACATCATGCCTAATTTCGTTGGAAATCTCTCTAATTCTCTTCGAAGATTTTCAATGTTTAATTGCAGTATTAAGGGCAGCATTCCTAGTGATATTGGAAATTTAAGTAGCTTGACAGCTTTGAACCTGCGAACAAATGAATTGGATGGACCAATTCCAGCGACAGTGGGAAGGTTGCACATGCTTGAAGGTTTGTTCCTTCAAAGTAATAGACTAGAAGGTCCCATCCCATCTGATCTTTGTCGTTTAGAGAGCTTGTTTGAATTAAACTTAGCTGGTAATGAGCTTTCTGGACATATTCCTATATGCATGGATAATCTAACTTCTCTAAGACATCTCTACTTAGGCTTCAACCAATTAACTTCTACTGTTCCCATGAGCTTGTGGAGTCTAACATACCTCTTGGAGGTCAACCTCTCATCAAATTCTCTAAGTGGCTCTCTCACATTAATGAATATTGGAAATATGAAGGTCTTGACAAAATTGGATTTATCAAGAAATGAGTTGTCAGGCGGTATTCCAATAACAATTAATGGCCTTAAAGATCTAGTTCACCTCTCATTTGCAAACAATCGATTAGAAGGCTCAATTCCTGAATCATTTGGTGAATTAGTAAGCTTGGAGTACTTGGATCTTTCGAGTAATAATTTAGCTGGAGAGATTCCAAAGTCCTTAGAAGTTCTCCAATATCTCAAATATTTGAACGTATCTTTTAACAAACTACAAGGAGAAATTCCTTCAGGCGGACCATTCATAAACTTTTCGGCTGCATCATTTATGTCAAACAAGGCACTTTGTGGTGCTTCCAGACTACAAGTTCCCCCATGTAAAGAAGGTGCTCCTCGACCAAAAAAGGCTACAACAATTCGTGCACTAAAGTATGTATTATTGGCAATTGGGTTAACAATACTTGTAGTGGCCTTTTTATTAGCTTGGATAAGATGTCAAAAAAGGATTGTCAAATTTCCAGTTGAGGAAGAGTCGTTACTTGTAACAACATGGAGAAGAATTTCTCACCAAGAACTTCTACAAGCAACAAAAGGATTCAATTCAAACAACTTAGTTGGTGAAGGGAGTTTTGGGTCCGTATATAAAGGAACACTATTAGATGGGATGAATGTTGCAATAAAAGTTTTAAACTTGAAAGTAGAAGGGGCATTCAAGAGTTTTAATGCAGAGTGTGAAGTATTATGCAATATTCGTCATCGAAATCTAATCAAAATCATAAGTGTTTGCAGTTGCATCGACTTCAAAGCCCTTATATTGGAATACATACCTAATGGAAACCTAGAGAAGTGGTTGTATTCTCACAACCACTATTTGAGTATCTTACAAAGGCTAAATATAATGATCGACGTAGCATGGGCATTAGAATACCTTCATTATGGTTATTCGACACCCATAGTTCATTGTGATTTGAAGCCCAACAATATCTTGTTGGACGAAGATATGGTTGCACATGTCACTGATTTTGGCATGGCCAAGCTCTTAGGTGATGGAGACTCGATGAAGAGAACTATGACTCTCGCTACCATTGGTTATATGGCACCAGGTGAGATTTTAATTTTTATTGTACCTAAACACAAAATTATGGTCTTTTTGTAGAATGTTGTTCTTAACATTTTACCCTTATTTTTTCTTATTTTTTTTTTTGTCACTGTTGTCAAGTATAAAGCATATTCTTTTGACAAATTGTAATTTACTTGTAGAGTATGGATTGGAAGGAATTGTTTCTACAAGTGGTGATGTGTATAGCTATGGTATTGTAATGATGGAAACATTCACAAGAAAGAAGCCCACAGATGATATGTTTGCTGGAGAAATGAGCTTGAAGCACTGGGTAGAGGATTTGTTACCTCTTTCAGAAATTGAAGTTGTGGATGCCAATTTGGGAGGAACCGAAGGACATTCTGCTATGGATTGTATATCATCCATCATGCGATTAGCTTTGGATTGTTGTGCAGAGTCACCTGGACAGAGGATAGATATGAAAAGTGTTTCAATCACACTCAACAAGATCAAATTGAAGTTTTTACAAGATGTTAGGAGGAGTCTAATGTGACATCGTGGTGAAGTTTGTTTACACATCTTTCATGTTTGTGCTTTTCTAAATAATCTAACAGCCATGGAACCGATGCATTTACAAAAGGTATATAAAGTTGATTATTGGTCTTCCTTATGAATTGTAATAAGATCTAATTGAAAATAAGTGAAGCTCACTATCACAATGTCAGATTTGTGTTTTGTTTTAGTTTAAGATTTTTTGTTTCAATTAATGCTAGTTTCTCTGTGGATGTATTGCTGTCTCATCTTACTTCAATTAAGTCCTGTTAACTTTCAAAGGAGGGTCTCTAGAGCCAGGTGCTTTTTAAGCTTGCAAGCTCTTTTAAGCCACATCCTATATCATGCGAACTCTTATATGCTCCCTAGCTAGGTGAACTTTGTTCTTAATTGCTTAGTATGCTAAATTTTTAATGTTGTTATGTCATCCAATTTTTTATTTTTTATTTTTGTCAATGCATATATTAATCGTATAATAGTTCAGAAGCAGCTTTCACTTCAATATGCCTAATTATTATTCACCAGTCCATTTCTAATTCATCCAAATCCAACACTGATTTTCATAGCTCTCCTTAATGGCGGAGTAGCTCCGCCATATAAGGATTGAGATTTTGTGCAATGCTTAGATATTCCATCATTTGGATCATTTGTTTAAGATGAATGTCCCAGATGGAGACCAAAAAAAAAAACAAGGGTTGCTTTCAGTGCAAGCAGTGGTTGTTGAGGTGGCCAAATCACATTTGTGGTAAAAAAGGTTCAAATATCCCCAAACTGGCCATTGGGTCGACTGAATTACCCTCTTTGGCTAAAAGGAGTGGTTCAACTACCCAACAGCCACTCTAGCAATGCAAGCCATCCGATAGTTGGTTGGACTTATAGGCCGTCGGACTGTCAGGCCATTGAGCCTGGGATCTGTAAATTCTAGTAAAGTATGAAACCTTCATTGAACTGGCCGGCACTGTCCAAATAAAAAGGTTTCCCAATTATGCTTCCTAGGTATTTTATTCTGTTGGGCGTTCACAAGACAAGTGGCACATTGTAACATTTCACCCAAACTGGGATACTTGCAAAGCTGCTGTTAGAAAGATGCATGCCAGGTTGTCATTTCCTAAGAACCATGAGCTTCCCGGCTATATGGGAACTGGTAAGGAGCATTTCCTAGAATGGTAAGACAAGTTTCCTCATTCCTCTTCTTGAAAGTGTAAAAACCATTCTCTAGAAGCATGTTACTTCCAATTCTTGAATGCCCAATATTCTTTCACTAAGTGGAAATGAAGTGTTTTATCCATAAAGTATCCCACCAAAGCATTCTTCCATTGGCTATATATGCCCCTTGGAAATGAAGTGTTTTTCTTACTCTCTTCATTTTCAGTATAACTCTCACTCTCTTCACCCAAATCAATCCGACCTCCAGCCAAGCGCCTCACAACCTATACCTTGGGGTCGCCTTCAGCTCCATCGCCCACTTCTCCGCCGACCTCGGACCTCCAACCAACT
>NC_081542.1:38501134-38506089 GCF_901000735.1 Corylus avellana
ATATGCTTTTATACAAAAAAATGCCATTCTGTATTCTCTTCTTAACTATTTGAGTAAGATGTTAAAGAACAACATTCTACAAAAAGACCATAATTTTGTGTCTAGGTACAATAAAAATTAAAAACTCACCTGGTGCCATATAACCAATGGTAGCGAGAGTCATAGTTCTCTTCATCAAGTTTCCATCGCCTAAGAGCTTGGCCGTGCCAAAATCAGTGACATGTGCAACCATATCTTCATCCAACAAGATATTGTTAGGCTTCAAATCACAATGAACAATGGGTGTCAAATAACCATAATGAAGGTATTCTAATGCCCACGCTACGTCGATCATTATATTTAGCCTTTGTAAGATACTCAAATAGTGGTTGTGAGAATACAACCACTTATCTAGGTTTCCATTAGGTATGTATTCCAATATAAGGGCTTTGAAGTCGACGCAACTGCAAACACTTATGATTTTGATTAGATTTCGATGACGAATATTACATAGTACTTCACACTCTGCATCAAAACTCTTGAACGCCCCTTCTACTTTCAAGTTTAAAACTTTTATTGCAACATTCATCCCATCTGACAGCGTTCCTTTGTATACGGACCCAAAACTCCCTTCACCAACTAAGTTGTTTGAATTGAATCCTTTTGTTGCTTGTAGAAGTTCTTGGTGAGAAATTCTTCTCCATGTTGTTGCAAGTAACGACTCTTCCTCAACTGGGAATTTGACATTCCTTTTTTGACATCTTATCCAAGCTAATAAAAAGGCCACTACAAGTATTGTTACCCCAATTGCCAATAATACATACTTTAGTGCACGCATTGTTGTAGCCTTTTTTGGTCGAGGAGCACCTTCTTTACATGGGGGAACTTGCAGTCTGGGAGCACCGCAAAGTGCCTTGTTTGACATAAATGATGCAGCCGAGAAGTTTACAAATGGCCCTCCTGAAGGAATTTCTCCTTGTAGTATGTTAAAAGACACGTTCAAATATTTGAGATATTGAAGTACTTCTAAGGACTTTGGAATCTCTCCAGTTAAATTATTACTCGAAAGATCCAAGAACTCCAAGCTTACTAATTCACCAAATGATTCAGGAATTGAGCCTTCTAATCGATTGTTTGCAAAGGAGAGGTGAACTATATCCTTAAGGCCATTAATTGTTCTTGGAATACCACCTGACAACTGATTTCTTGAGAAATCCAATTTTATCAAGACCTTCATATTTTCGATATTCATTGATGTGAGAAAGCCACTTAGAGAATTTGATGCCAGGTTGACCTCCAAGAGGTATGTTAGACTCCACAAGCTCATGTGAACAATAGAAGTTAATCGGTTGAAGCCTAAGTCGAGATGTCTTAGAGAAGTTAGATTATCCATGCATGTAGGAATATGTCCTGAAAGCTCATTACCAGTTAAGTTTAATTCAACCAAGCTCTCTAAACGACAAAGATCAGATGGGATGGGACCTTCTAGTCTATTACTTTGAAGGAACAAACCTTCAAGCATGTGCAACCTTCCCACTGTAGTTGGAATTGGTCCAGCCAATTCATTTGTTCGTAGGTTCAAAGCTATCAAGCTACTTAAATTGCCAATATCACTAGGAATGCTGCCCTTAATATTGCAATTAAACATCGAAAATCTTCGAAGAGAAGTAGAGAGATTTCCAACGGAACTAGGCATGTTGTCATTCAGTGGATTGTCTGATAAAATTAATGCTTTGAGATATATGCAATTCGACAAAGAAGAGATCAAAAAGCTCAATTCTAGAGATCCGACAGTCAAATTATTTTCTCCTATGTTAAGTCTCTCGAGGAGCCTTAAATTCCCAAGTGATTTAGGAATTAAGCCTGAGAATGAGTTTTGAACCAATTCTACGTCAGTGAGTTGTGAAACATTGGAAATAGAGCTGGGAACTGTTCCACTCAATTTATTTCCCCCAAGAAACAGCTCTCGAAGATTTGGAAGGAAGAGGTCTATATTTGATGGAAGATGGCCTGAGAGGTTATTCAAAGTTATTGCAATGACTTGTAGTGTAGAGATATTGAAGATTTCAAATGGAATTGGGCCAGTAAAGTTGTTGTTCTCGATATTGAAAAGCTCTAGGTCTTGTAAATTACCAATTTCACTTGGAATTTCACCTGTCACAATATGAACAATTATGTATTATTATTCAGAAAAATAATGTGTTTTTAATGAATTGTACACAAGTTTGTCTACTAGTTTCTAGGAATGTTGTGTGTGTGTCTTTTTTTTTTTTTTTTTTTTTTTGACTTGTCCACACAAGGGAAAGGGGAAGGGGGAGAGGGGATTCGAAATAGTGACCTCCACTTCATTAGACGTGGTCCACAGTCGATTAAGCTATCCCTTTGAGACAAATGTTATGTGTTTTATAGCATGCATGTGAGAAGCACATGTTTTTTAATAGAATGTGTTTCTCACATACTTTTTTAATAGCATTAATTGGAAAGCATGTGTTTCTCACATGGTTAAATGACATGTTATTCTTAGAGACTGGTTTGTCAAAGTTTCCTACAAACTGTTTGTGTCAGAATTGTATATACAAGTGAGTAGACTGTAAAAGTTAATCAATACTTCAAAGAGCTAATTCTACATACAAGTGAGAAAGCAAAATGTATTGCATCAAACACAAAACTCCATATAATTAACTAAAACAAGATTAAACATACCTTGAAAGTTGTTGTTGCTAAGAGAAAAATTTACAAGCATGGTCAAGTTTCCAATTTCTGGAGATACTCTTCCTGTAAAATTATTAACCCCCAAGAATAAAGCCTGCAGTTGTTTGCATTTGAACAAAGCGGATGGGAGTTTGCCATAGAACTTATTGTAAGACAAGCGAAGCCACTGTAAGTTGGGAAGATGATCAAACATGTCCATTGAGAGTCCACCAGAAAACATATTAAATTTGAGGTCCATGACTTGCAGTGAAGGCATGTTGAAGATAATGGAGGGCAACGGACCTGAAAGCATGTTTTCTTTAAGATAAATTCCTTGCAAGGTCGATATGTTGAACAGGGAGGAAGATACGAAGCCTGAAAGCTGGTTATATCCGAGATCAATTATTTCCAACGAAGATATGTTGGATAAAGATGGTGGGATAGTACCATTGAAACCATTACCATGTAGAAACAAATATTGAAGTTTGGATAACGACCCCATCCATGATGGGATTTCTCCATTGATGTCATTGAATCCAAAGTCCAATAGTTTCAACCTGTAAAGTCGAGCCAGCTCGTTGGGTATAGAGCCATGAAAGCTGTTGTTTGTGACACTTAGTTTAACAAGAAATGAAAGATTTCCCATAAGTGGAGGAATGGTGCCAGCAAGGCCCATATAAGAAAGGTTCAAAGCTGTGACTCGGTGATGTTTAGAACCACAGGTGATACCAATCCAATTACAAACAGAGGTATTAATAGACCAATTGCTTGTCAAAATATTGTGAGGATCATAAGAAATACTACCTTTTAAGGCAAAAAGGGCTGATTGATCTGTGGTAATGTTGGGAACCGTTGCAGTAGCTAAACTAACCAAAAACACCATCACAAAAGGGAGGAACAGGAAAAGAGTTCTATCCATGCATGGTGGACGCATGTTGGTTGAGGTACTTGGGTTAAGTGTGGTACTCAACAACGGACAGGTGAGACCGACGTACATGGAGATGGCAGTATCCGCAAAGATTAAGAGGAAAAAAGATGGTGATTTTGGGAAAAAGGAAGGTGAGTGAGTGAGTGAGTGGTAGACGTTGAAGTCAATTTATGGGAGAGGAATATAAATAAATAAAAATCGTTGACGAAGACCATTTTCCCCGGTCCCACCTAAGAGCATTTACAATTGACTCCTCAAATAAAAATTATATTTGACGAGAAAAAGTCATTTTATTAAATTTAGAATACTATTTTTAAAATGAGTCAAATATCAAATTTTTTATACATTTCTCTATTTTAGTTAAATATTATTATTTTATTAATTTTAAACCAATAAGATAAGAGTAAAAAATAAACTTTAAAAATTATATAATTTTAGCTTTTTGGCTCTTTGAATGACGAGAGTTAAATATAAATAAGCTATTGTGATAGGTTGCGTGGGTCAATAAAAAAAGACGCAAGGTTCATCAAAAATTGAAAATGGTGCAAAAGTGGTCCCTCACGCGACCCCTCCATGAAAGAATATGAAGAAGGCACCAAGTTAGGCCAAGTCCTACTTGAACATTCAAAGCCACTAAACCCAAAGACTTTGAAATCAGAAATAAGGGGGCATAGGATAGGATAGCAATTCCGCGTAGCCAATGGAAGAATATTGCTTTGGTGGGATAGTTTATGGATAAGGCACTTCAAGAATTGAAAAAAAAAAAAAACAAATCCCCTCCACTGCAAAATAATTTTTTCTCTTAAATAGTAATGTGGTAAACCTTTGTCTTTCAATTGAACTTTCTCCTTATGAACAAATTTTTTAAGAAATATTTTTATTACACTCACATAAATAAAGAAGTGTACTAAAAAAGTATGAGATTGTTGATACCTTATTCCAGTTGAACAAAAGAATGTTAATAGGATTTTTTTTTTTTTTTTTTTGAATTTTTTGAAAATCTGTCATTCTTTTAGAAAATAACCTACTACTAATCAACATAGTGTAAACTAAAAGATCGGCATACCTCGTATCAAAAATAACAATTCAAAACTTTTTCTCTCACTATCATTTTCCTGAATTCAATGTAAAATTTACAAAAGAAAAAATAGGGTAAATATCTTATAAATTCATGAGTCAACACATGAAAACAGAAAACTCCCTAAACTTTATTTTTTTTGAATATTTACTCCTTAAGTCAATCGAAAAGTCGAATTAACCCTTACCGTTACATTTTCCTCTAAACGTTTAACGTCCATCAATCCCAACTAAATGCACCATTTTGCCATGTCAGCTTTTTTTCACCTCACTTTAAAAT
>NC_081542.1:38506159-38506649 GCF_901000735.1 Corylus avellana
AAAAAACAATTGAAGGGGTGGCCAACAGTGGTGCGACCACCCCTAGGGGGTTAGGGGTGGCTTTCCGGCCACCCCAACACCATGCGGCCAGCCCGTTGGGCGGTTTGCCCCTAACCCCCTGGGGTGGCTGCAGCCAAGGTTAGTTTGGGGGTGGCCAGGGTTGGCAGCCCCACCCCTGGCCACCCCTTCAATTTTTTTTTTTTTTTTTAGATTTAATTTTTAAATTAAATTAATACAAAATTAATATTTTAAAGTACGGTGAAAAAAAGCTGGCATGACAAAACGGTTCATTTAGTTGGGACTGATGGACGTTAAACATTTGGGAAAAAATGTAACGGTAAGAGTTAATTGGCCTTTTCGATTGACCTAGAGAGTAAAAATTCGAGGAAAAAAAAATTACGTGTTAACTCGGGAATTTATAAGATATTTACCCAAAAAAATAAATAATTTGATTAAGAAATAATATATAAATTAGAACAAAAGATGGAAA
>NC_081542.1:38506836-38509896 GCF_901000735.1 Corylus avellana
GAAATGGAAGAACAAAATCTCATATAATAAAGATTAAAAATGGAAAAATAGAAATACTAATATAATAGAAAGGAAAATGCTAGGTGTTCTTTTAGTGTTATTCTGGTGTCCTCCCAACTGTGATGTGGCTTTTAAAATCAACACTAGATTAAAAGTCAATAATGATAATCTCAAATTCAACGATAATTTTAAAAGTCACATCACAGTTAAGAGGACATCAGGAGAACACTAGAAGAACACCTAGGATTTTCCTAGTAGAAAATAACTTCTTCTTTTTTGTGGTATACTTATCCCACTTCCATTGAAATCTTGATACCCAATGTTGTACGTAAACAATGTGAATTTTATATATATATATATATATATATATATATATATATATATATAAACTAATTAAACAACAACATAAACTAAAAAAATAATCATATCTCGTACCAAAAACAACATTAAGAGTAAAAGAGATACAAGTATCTTATTAGAAAAAGATAGGAAAAATTTCATAAAGGCCCCATGAACTTCTATGCATTTTGACATAACACCCAAAATTCAAAAATTCTCAATTTTACTCCTTAAACTTCTAATTTGATGCAATCTATCCCCTCCATTAGGATTTGACTTTAAATCCTAACGAAGACTATGAAAAATATTAAAACACCCTCAAATTTTCATTTCCTAAAAAAAATATAATAAAATTGGGTCACATGTCAACAGACCCACAAAGAGGTCAAAACCAGACCCCATCGTGGGTCTGGTCGTGACCCATGTTGGGTCACAAGTCATGGGTTATGGGTGACCCATGGCAAGGTCACTTTTTTTTATTTTTTGAAATTAATTAATTTAATTACAAGTAAAAGCTCTTGAATTCCCCTTCTACTTACAAGTTTAAAACTTCAATTGCTGCATTCGTCCCATTTGATAGTATTCCTTTATATACTGAAGAAATTAGTAGGTCTAACTCATCTCATAAAACAAGTTCTATAGGGAGAGGGTTACTCATTCCTTATAAGCATGCCCAAGGTCTTATCCATAGGCAAGGTGAGATTATTAATCAACACCATCCCTCACGTGCAAGCCAGTATTTTTTTTTTCAGTCCTTATCACAGGGTAAGTAGTGTAGACCTCATTTGTCTTATGGTAGGCTTTGGTACCATGAAGAAATTCGTGGGCCTAACTCATCCCATAAAACCAATTCAATAAGAAAGGGTTGTCCATTCCTTATAAACATGTCCAAGATCTTGTCCACATGCAATGTGGGATTATTCCTCGACATATACTGACCCAAAACTCCACCAACTAAGTTGTTAACATTGAATCCTTTTGTTGCTTGTAGAAGTTCTTGGTGAGAAATTCTTCTCCATGTTGTTGCAAGTAACGACTCTTCCTCAACTGGAAATCCGACATTCCTTTTTTGAGATCTTATCCAATTAGCTAATACAAAGGCCACTACAAGTATTATTAACCCAATTGCCAATACTACATACTTTAGTACACGCATTGTTGTAGCATTTTTTGGTTGAGAAGCACCATTTTTACATGGGGGAACTTGCAGTCTGGGAACACCGCAAATTGCCTTGTTTGACATAAATGATGCAGCCAAGAAGTTTACAAATGGTCCTCCTGAAGGAATTTTCACCTTGTAGTATGTTAAAAGACACGTTCAAATATTTAAGATACTGAAGTACTTCTAATAACTTTGGAATCTCTCTAGCTAAATTCTTACTTGAAAGATCAAAGAACTCCAAGAGGTATGTTAGACTCCACAAGCTCATGGGAATAGTAGAAGTCAATTGGTTGAAGCCTAAGTCAAGATGTCTAAAAGAAGTTTGACATATTCCTACTTCTAAGAACTTTCAGAAATCCAATTTTTTCAAGACCTTCATATTTTCCATATTCTTTGATGTGAGGAAGCCACTTAGAGAATTTGATGACAGGTTGACCTCCAAGAGGTATGTTAGACTCCACAAGCTCATGGGAACGGTAGAAGTTAATTGGTTGAAGCCTAAGTCAAGATGTCTTAGAGAAGTTTAACATATTCCTACTTCTAAGAACTTTCTGAAATCCAATTTTTTCAAGACCTTCATATTTTCCATATTCTTTGATGTGAGGAAGCCACTTAGAGAATTTGATGACAAGTTGACCTCCAAGAGGTATGTTAGACTCCACAAGCTCATGGGAACAGTAGAAGTTAATTGGTTGAAGCCTAAAGGTCTGTTTGGGATTGCGTTTCAGGGGCCTAAAAATGCTTTTAACACTCAAAAAGTCTATTTGAAAAAAAAAATATTTGTTTGGTAAAAAAATTATAAGCGCTTTTAAGGGTCCAAAATAGCCTAAAATTTGCCAAAAAGCATTTTTGACAAAAGCTTAAAAATGAAGCTTTTGCTCAAAAGTTCTTTTTGACTTAAAAGCTCTATTTATCAAACGCAATCCCAAACAGGCTCTAAGTCAAGATGTTTAAGAGAAGTTATCTATGCATGTAAGAATATGTCCAGAAAGCTCATTATCAGTTAAGTTTAATCCAACCAAGCTCTCTAAACGACAAAGATCAGATGGGATGGGACCTTCTAGTCTATTACTTTGAAGGAACATACGCACCTTCAAGCATGTGCAACCTTCCCACTATAGCTGGAGTTGGTCCATCCAATGCATTTGTTCGTAGGTTCAAAGTTGTCAAACTACTTAAATTGCCAATATCACTAGGAATGTTGCCCTTAATACTGCAATTAAACATTGAAAATCTTCAAAGAGAATTAAGCCTGAGAATGAGTTTTTAACCAATTCTAAGTCGGTGAGTTGTGAAAAATTGGAAATAAAGCTGGGAACTGTTCCACTTAATCTATGTGCCCCAAGAAATAGCTCTCAAAGATTTGGAAGGAAGAAGCCTATATTTGATGGAAGATGGCCTGAAAGGTTATTCAAAGTTATTGCAATAACTTGTAGTGTGCATATATTGAAGATTTCAAATGAAATTGGGCCAGCAAAGTTGTTGTTCTCAATATTGAATAGCTCTCTAGGTTTTGTAAATTATCAATTTCACCTAAGAGCATTTACAATTGACTCTTC
>NC_081542.1:38509996-38510627 GCF_901000735.1 Corylus avellana
CAGGGGGTTAGGGGTAGCTTTCCAGCCACCCCAAACCGCCCAACGGGGTGGCTCGTGGCCACCCCGTTGGGAGGTTTGGGGTGGCCGAAAAGCCACCCGTAACCCCCTAGGGGTGGCCGCACCACCGTTGGCCACCCCTTCAATTGTTTTTGTTTCTAGCTTTAATTTTTAAATTAAATTAATACAAAATTAATATTTTAAAGTGTGGTGAAAAGAAGCTGACATGGCAAAATGGTGCATTTAGTTGGAATTGATGGCCGTTAAACATTTGGAGGAAAATGTAACGGTAAGGATTAATTCGACTTTTCAATTGACCCAACGAGTAAAAATTTGACAAAATAAAGTTTAGGAAGTTTTCTGTTTTCACGCGTTGACTCTTAAATTTATAAGATATTCACTTAATTTTTTCTTTTGTAAATTTTGCATTGAATTCAGGGAAATAATAGTAAGAGAAAAAATTTTGAATTGTTATTTTTGATACAAGATATGCTGATTTTTTAGTTTACACTATGTTGATTAGTAGTAGGTTATTTTCTAAAAGAATGACAGATTTTCTAAAAATTCAAAAAAAAAAAAAAAAAAAAAAAAAAGCCTATTAACATTCTTATGTTCAGCTGGAATAAGGTATCAA